>NC_065517.1:27109101-27112135 GCF_006386435.1 Epinephelus moara | reverse complement strand
GGTATCGTACAGTGGGATCCAATTTTGGTACCGTGACAACACTAATCTGGAGGGGGTTCATCTGCAAAAACTAATGAAAAACTAAACAACGATATTCGGTATTCGGTACTCGGTATTCGGCCAAGCGTTTAATATTATTCGGCTTCGGCTTCGGCCACAAATTTTCATTTCGGTGCATCCCTAATGGTTATCAAACTTTTTGCCCACTGTTTTTGTGTGCACCGCACCTTGTGTTCCTGCACTCCAGGTGCCTGGTGTTTTTGCCGAAGCGCTCTGAACTTCTCAAGTTGAAAAAACTTTATCTCAGAGCGAAAGCGCCCGACATCATCCCCGCTTTTTTCCCATTGTCCAATCAGATGATTTTAGAGGCGGATCTTTTGTATTGGTCACGACAACAGGTTTACAGTTGGTTTTAGCTAGCCAAACTAAATGGTGGATTGATTACACAGGATGGTTAGGGTTAGGATTTCTTTTTATTCGACTGGGGCCTTAGATTGGCACTTCAGATGCAGAAAAACCTCTGTGGAAGAAACCTCAGGATAGAGCAACTGAGGAGGGATCCCTTTCCCTGGATGGACAGACATGCGCTAGATGTGTGTGCAGAATAACCAACATAATGAAATTCTGTTATACACAATCCGTCACCTTAAGTGTCATGAAGCTGCCATAAAGCCACAGCTTTTCAAAACCAGGTGCAGCCAGGTGATTGGGATGCTGGCTGCATAGACTGACACCTGTTAGACAAATCTAGGTCAGTGTGCGACGTGTCTGTGCTTTCAGAGTCCTTATCACATCATGTATCACCCGCTCCCTCGTCCCTGCCTTAACTGTCAAGACTCACTGTTACATAAGTGCGTATATATAATGTCTTTACGACTGCTTTGGAGTGGGCAAATGTCTTGGTTGTGACGAAGATGACCTTAATTGGATGTCTGTCTTTCATCGTCATCATCATTATCAACATTTCCTTCCTGAGATACATTAGGAATGTTATAGTGTTTATAGTGATGTAAGCTCTGATCTACCTGGAGGCTCTGAGGACATGTGCATTAGACACAATGATGATGACATAGTGGAGTGAACTTGAAAACTATGTTCTGGAGCTCCTGTTTGTATTGTCAGTTTTTTAGTTGCCAGTCATACGATCTGACTTATTTCCCGTAATCTTTCTTCTGGTTGCTTCACTGGTCCAATTTGATGGCTGGCTGCGGGTGCGGAGCGTCGCTTGCCTGATATCAGAAAGAGTTGTGAACTCGTTGCACTCCGTTTTCATCTCCAGTCTGGCATTGCCTCCTCTCTAACCAATTTCCGTGGAGGAGGGGGATTTGTTTTCCCCTAACCAATTACTGGAGACAGACGTATCTGCCTGAATGTGACATCATTTTAAGTCTACACTGATGCGTTGCCATGCCAACATACTGGTTGTGCTGGGGTTTAAAGAGTGGAGTGGAGCGAAGTCAAACAAACTAAGATGTTGGGTGATATTGAGACATATAGTGTATGTAATCAGTAGACTCAGTGGAGTGGCTGGGCTTAAAAGCCAGCTCGACAATGGCGTCAGTCCCTTCCATGGCACTATTGGCTTAGTGCTAATCCTCCCACAGCACTAATTGGATTTATTGTTTCAAAACCAAGAAACGGCTGTGTCATGTCATAATGCCAGAAGAATCACTCAACTTGGTGAAGTGGGTGGATTCAAAGCTCTGAACCCAGGCGAGGGCTCCACAGGAGGGTCAAATGGAGGCAGTAAACATGGCTTTAAAATAAAATATGAATAGAAGAATATAAATGGAACTAAGTGCATGAAGACTCTGGAGCGCCTGGTCCTGTCTCGCCTCTGCCCCGCAGTAGGCCCTTCAATGGACCCGCTGCAGTTTGCCTACCAGCCTGGCATTGGGGTGGACGATGCCATCATCTTCCTCCTGCATAGAGCTCTTTCCCACCTGGAGAAGCCTGGAAGCTCTGTGAGAATCATGTTCTTTGATTTCTCCAGCACTTTCAACACCATACAGCCTGCGCTTCTGAGGGACAAACTGGAGCACATAGGGGTGGCTAATCACCTCACATCCTGGATCCTGGACTACCTCACGGACCGGCCGCAGTATGTCAGGACCCAGGATTGTGATCGGACTTGGTTGTCTGCAGTACGGGGGCCCCGCAGGGGACGGTGCTAGCACCGTTCCTCTTCACCCTCTACACTGCAGACTTTTCATACCACACCCCCACCTGTCATCTGCAGAAGTTCTCTGACGACCCTGCCATCGTCGGCCTCATCACAGATGGGGATAACAGGGAGTACAGAGAACTGAACCAGGACTTTGTGGACTGGTGCCTGAGGAACCACCTTCAGATCAACGCGGGGAAAACCAAAGAGCTGATGGTCGATTTCCGCAGGTGCAGACTCCTCCCCCCAACACCGGTGAACATTCAGGGAAAGAACATTGAGATGGTGACATCTTATAAGTACCTGGGTGTTCATCTTAACAATAAACTGGACTGGACTAATCACATAACAGCACTGTACAGGAAAGGCCAAAGCAGACTCTACCTGCTGAGGCAGCTGAGGTCTTTTGGAGTGCAGGAGGCGCTCCTGAAGACCTTCTTTGACACTGTGGTTGCATCAGCCATCTTTTACGGAGTAGTCTGCTGGGGCAGCAGCGTCTCGGCTGCAGATGGGAAGAGACTGGACAAGCTGATCAAGAAGGCCAGTTCTGTCCTGGGATGCTCTCTGGACTCTGTGCACTCTCTGAGGACTAATGACTCCCATCCTCTGCAGGAGGAGATAAAAGCTCTGGAGAGCTCCTTCAGCGATAGACTGATTCACCCAAAGTGTGTGAAGGAACGCTATCGCAGGTCCTTCCTGCCTGCTGCTGTCAGGCTACATAACCAGCACTGCTCACAGTAGACTGCACCATTGACACTTTATTGACACTTTATTGACACTATGGACACTTTATGGACACCACAGCTGTCTGCTGTTTTGCACATATAATCACTTGCACTAGATGTGCTCCCTTTATCCACTGCTCATTTT
>NC_065517.1:27084191-27109012 GCF_006386435.1 Epinephelus moara | reverse complement strand
GAACCATGGCAGAAAAATGGCTACATCCCCGCAAGATCAAACACCGCAAAAGTTAGTAAAGGACGTGTTGAAAACTGCAACTGGAGGTGGTAAGGCGGGACTTCAGCGGGTGGCTCGTTCCGCCCAATGAGAGGCTGATCTATGCAGCGAACTTCCGCCCACTCAGACTAATAAAACCCCAATCGATAAGTGCATTTACGTGAACATGAATAACCCACTTATGAGGCTTAACCTGGTTAGGATTGTATTCAGGTTATGATGTTTACACAAGCACAGAGATTTGGGTTATTCATATTCGCTATGTACAGGACACCTACAAGTAACCCAGTTACCCAGAGATGAGAGCAACAGGAAATATGAAACACTACATTATACATTTACCTCCACTTCACAGCTTAACTGGTCATTTCCTCTCTGCTCCGATCGCCAACAGCTGTCTCTCTCTCGACCTCACACACACACACACACACACACACACACACACACACACACACACACACACACACTACATAGTTACTGAGCTAGCTAAGCTACTCTTGTACCACTGTCCTCCATACTGGTGCCAGCCTGTCACTGTCATCACATGTAAGACAGGGGAGCAGTGGATGAAGTACTGCAGCCTCTTTAATTACCGGAACTCTGTTTCTTCATCGCTCTAGATGCGTGACACTGTCGCTGCCACAGCCACCATTTTTGTATTGTCACTTGGCCACACCTGTGAAGCTAGTTGGCAGCATTAAATAACCAGAATAACATGTACGCATGTAATAGTATTCTGGTTTCTTTCGGAGAACTCCCGGGAGCACATTCAGGTTTCTTGTAAAACGAATAAAGTCTTATCAAGGTCTAAAAATGGGCTATGGTGTTTACAGTAATGGGATACTCCAAAACTCAATCCTAAACGGGTTATTCATGTCCATGACAGGGTTGCCAACTTTGGTCAGAGGGCTGGAGTGAGATTTTACCTTGTGATGTAATATCTGCTTGTGCGTGCGTGGTCATGAACATACGTGGACACCGCAGCATGTTTGTTTTTTTACCTTAAAAGAGTTAATATGCACATGTGGCAAACAGAAGAAATGAGTGTATGTTTACATGTTCACATCTGTAGGCCTAAGCCCCACATACGTCCATTGTTTTAGGGCGCAGATCAAGGTCAATTTCATCAATCTAATTGGTGGTATTGATCATCTGCTTAAAAAAATCCAGTAATATGTCCTGTTGTGACAAAAAGAAAGATTTCAGGGTGGGTTTGGGGGGTTCTCCCCTGCGAAAATTTTGAAAATTCACGCGGCAAAATCCTATTTTCATTCAATTCCATACAGAAATAGGTAAATTCATGGACTTTCAATGACCTGCGCACATTTATGCATATTTATATATATTTTTTCTTGTGTAGTAGGACACCTATTAGAACTACTCTCTTCTTCTTGCCTCGTTTTTTTTCCTAAAGAAATTCAGCAGACTCATCTAACAAAAAGTTTTTTTCATTATAAGTGTGTTTTAGTTATTCGGGCAGGGCACATGGTTTCATAACACAGTTAAATGTAAATTTGTCTGCAATTTGCTTACCTTGGTACAGTTCTGACCAGAAATGTATCGACGACAGGCGACTTCCACGCTGTGTACTTTGTAAGCCAGTAGGCAACCAGTGTAGGAGACTAGGGGAAGGACGAAGTTCTGGGTAGTTCAGGGTAGCCCCATGAGACCTAAACTTGCTTTCTGAGAATAGTAGGGCTGCCACGATTAGTCGACTAATCGATGACTAATTGACTATTAAAATAATCGGTGACTATTTTAGTAGTCGACTAATCGGTTTGAGTCATTTTTCATAGAAAAGTACTATAAAAGTACCCCAAAATACTCTTACTGCAGCTTCTGACGTTCAGATATTGGCAGCTTTACACACTCTCCCATGACGGTGAACTAAAACCCTTTGGCGTGAGTATGAAACAAGACATTATATGACGTAATTTTGGGGTTTGGGCGAGACAGACCAACATTTTTCAACATTTTAACACATTTTTCGATGAAATGATTAGTTGACTAATCGAAGAAATAATCGACAGATTAGTCGACAATGAAAATAATCATTAGTGGCAGCCCTAGAGAATAGTATGCGGTCTTGTCAAGCCACACAATGACCTTGACAGAAAAAAATAAAAATAAAAAAAGGACTCAGCAACGGTTGAGTGAGATTTCTTAAATGGGTGTGCAAGCGTGACATTGATGGTGAAAGAGTGACAGTCATGCCAGATGCGTGAGAGTTGGCAACCCTGCCGTGTAAACGCGCTCAAAGTGCAGGATCAGAAGTGGGCATCAGAAGTTTTTGTTTGTTCAATGTAGTGTGCTGTTAGACTTTATTTTTATAGTTTTATAGTTTCGTCATCAGCTGATATCATTCCCATACACTGCAAAACATTCTAACAGGAAATATAAGGAAACGTGGAAAGGAAACATGTTATTGTTTATTGGCTCTCTTAAACAGACTGACCCTATTAAAACAAGTCATGTCATCCACCTACTTTTACACTTTCTTATTTTGGTGAGGATGCTTGAGTTTTGAAAACCTGACTCCCAGTGTTCCAGATATTGCTTTGTGTTTTTTAAATTTAGACATTTGATATCCTGAATGCCCTCAATATTAAACAAACAGTTGGACTTCCCTTTCAGTGGACCAGGCTGACCCATACGCCCACGTAGCGGCCCTCCATTTTGACCAGATGCTGCAGCGGTTTGGCTCTCCCATCATCATCCTTAACCTGGTCAAGGTAAAACACACACACACACACACACACACACACTCCTCATTTTAACTGTGGTAAATGATATGTGCAGTGTAACTGAACACACGTAACAAAACACATTGATTCAGTCTTATAAAGTAGAAAGTGAATAACAGAAATCCTATTAAAAGAGGATTTGCAGCACATCGGGCAAAGTCTTTTCAGACCTGCTGTTCACATTGTTATGATTGCATTGAAATTGTTGAATTATTTGACTGTGGCTGCGAAACAATTGTGATGCTTTGAGGTTGCACGTGTAAAACCTTTCCCGCCAGAGTGAATTGCAATGATTCAGCAGGGGTCATGCAGCACCTCGCTCAAGGACTCTACTAAAGAATACAGTTACTGCAGTAAAAATGTGAAGCCTCATGCCTGGAGCTACACTGGTGCAATCAGAGATGCTTTCCTACGCAACAGGTCACTAATATCTACATTTTTTAAGGATCATATGCCCCAGGAGAAATAAAAGCTGTGTTTTGTTTACTTAGACCCCACAGATAAAAATCTACATATGAATAATTCTGTCCACAGGACATTCGTTTTACAAAATACCTCTGTCCACACTAGACCTCAAAAACGATCCCGACTGCTCAGCGTTAACTTTCTCAGCAGTCTTCCCTTATTGCAAAGTGTAGAGACTAACATTACAATTTTCAAAACACCTACTGGAGATCTTGTAACCATTAATACCCCTTTGACATAGGAATGACGGAGCTCAGTCAAAGATTCGAGTGATGCTCTAGACATGCAAGGCCCCCCCCCCCCCCCCCTCAACAACAATCCCATTCTGGAAAGTGTCCCACCCTCTGCTGGTTCAACCAGCCCTGATCCAAAACTGATGTTTCGTCATTGGGTGCAGCAAACGACTCCGTTTGTACGTAAAGTGGTGCAGCAATGCTAATTCAAGTGTAACGTAGTCCTTAGACCAAGCTGTGCTAACATAATGTTAGCAAACCGATAGTCCACCGTTGTCAACGATTTGGGCCTTTGTGGATTGAGGGGTCTACATCATCATTTCCCAAATGTTTTGTTTTAGATGTTTAACACGATACAAAGTAACCAGAGTTTTGAAAAATCTGTACCTTATAGTCTTTATAGAAAAATCTGTTTCAAGCCCCGTTTCCACAGAGCAGTACAGTTTAGTTCAGTTCACTTTTTTACCATTTCCATTGTGAAAAGTTGTGGATGGTACCAATGGAGCCGTTCCGTACCGTCTCCATTTTTGGTCCCCCCTCTGTTGGGGTACCTAGCACACAGATCTGGTACTAAAAGGTGGAGCTGAGTAGCCTGGAAATCCAGACACAAATCTAGAAAGATTTAGGGTCTGGCCACGAATAATGCAAATGGCGCAACTCGAGGGGCGGCACCAAGCATGCATTTGAAAATATCACTGCACGCAATTGGATAACACTACGACCAATCAGAACAATACACGGGGTGACGTATCCAGAGCTTAGCTACCAGCGGAGCTAACTGGTAGATTAGACTCTTGCTGTATCCGGTCGGCAAAACAGCAAAAACGTCCTTCTTGCAAAGGAAAGATTCGAGCGCCGTCTTCTGTTCCTCTTTTAGAGAAAAAGCCAAGTCTAACTCGTTCATTGTAGCGGCCAATGCCATTTCAAACAACTGGTGTTCATCCGTAGCCATCTTGCAATGTTTACTGACTGATTCCGGACTTTGTCGCCGCAGCTCTGTCGTCATCTGTTTAGCTCGCCTCTGGCCCGCCTATATAAGATACACCGATGTGATTGGTGCAGCTCGGCTCCAACAGCATGGGTAATGAGCATCATTAGTGATTGCCAGAGTGACTCGCTGAGCAAATTCAAATTGTGCTCTCGCGAGAACTCTGGATTTCCAGGGTAGGAGCTGTGAACACTGCAGTCCATTGATTGGTCAGTAGAGGACGGACACTCTGCTCAGGGCTGAGTTGTGGCTGGTTTTGAGGCTCATGTAACCACTGTTCATACTGTGGAGAGTTTTACATATAGAAGTAAACCGTAACTATAAAATGAAAGGATGTTTTGCTGCCTCTTGTTCTATTTTGTTCTGAAAAGTTCAGCGTGTAGCCTCGTCCTGTGGACAACAACCCCGCCCACATTTAAGGGTACTGTTTGCGGTGGAAATGCTAGGGTCTAGGTACCATGTCTGAAGGGTAACTAGTGGTTCTAGAAGTACTATGCCGAAAGTGTTTGGTGGAAACATAGCTTATGTGACTCAGTTTGAATGTAGACAAGAGGCCAAAACATGGAGGGAAATATCTGTTTTAAAAATATCTGTATACATATTGACAGGGCCTTAGTTCTGATGTAATATCATATAAGGCCTCACATCTCATTTTTTCCCCCTATTCGTTGCCTCACTGAATTAGTAAGCCCATCTGTATTCTGTATTTTTAAAAAATCAATAACAATATATAACTAAAAGAAGTAATGACAACATGAGAAGAATCTTTTTAAAATATTAAAACATGAACTTTGTTCTCACAATCTTCATTGAAGAAATGACAAATAAATCTAAAGTTATATCAGCCTAAAGAACCTTAATAAGATCCAGGTTGTAAAAGACTTGAATGTTCTTTAGTTGCAGCTTGTTAGTGAGAGGATTATGTAAGACATCTCTGTGGATTGTGTCTCGCGATGAAATATGCCCTGTCTGTGGAATCACTCCACAGGTAGTCATTTAGGGGGCCATGATTTTGGAATTGGCTTAGCAGCGGATTGTTATCGGGGGTTAGTTGTTGCTGTAGAGACTTTAATTATTACCAGCAGCTGAAATGGCACCCTAAATATTGATCCCCCTCTGTGCGTTACTCTGAAAACACACAAAGAGCACTGATAGATGGGGGAAGACAAGGCTGCACACACCTGCACAGACACACGTGACCTCCTGCACCTGGCCCCTGCACATTATGTTAAATCGGCATTAATCATCCGGCTGCTCTTGATTTATGAACAACTACGACACAATGAGACATAATGAGGCTTTGAAAAGTGTGACGTTAATAAAATGCTTCAAGCCATTTAAAAAAAACAAACACTAAAATAAACTAAAGGCTGCATGACTTTCTGTAAGCCTATTATTATTATTTATTTAATCCTGGTGTGCAACACTGTTAGACATTTTCTCATTTGAGCCAGTGCCAGTCTGGTAGTAATTCGTGCATTGCCTTTTTCGCATACACACACATGGCCACACTCGGGCACACAGCCGTACACTACACTCTTGGGTTTCAAGCTCACGTTGTCACTCACAAGGGGAGCCGGGAGACGAGGGACCAATCGCAGGCCTCGGAGGTCCGCACAAGCCGCGGCCATGTGATATGTGCCGACGGTGGGGAGCAAGGGAGGGGACGCCCTGCTCCTACACCACGCCCTCTCCCTTATCCCAGAGAGACAGACTGAGGAAGGAATTGGCAATTAACCATGAAATCATGACAGTCCATCTCTCCGCGGTGGTGGCTGGGGTCGGCGTGGCGGTGTCAACTCCAGGATTGGTGCGTGGTTTTGTCATGGGTGGATGATTGTTTCTGAGCGTGTATGTAAAGAGAGGAAGAAAGCACATGGCCCAGCATGTGAAGCACTTTTCTGACCAGCCAACTTAATTAGAGTCCATTTGTTTTGGCTGCGGAGATAGCTTTTACTCTCTCCACGGAGGTTTTAGAAATATTTAATTTATTCATATTAATTTAATCAAGCCTAATCAGTCTTTTTTTTTTTTTTTTGTAGAGAATCTTGTCCAAAAAAAATGGCAGCAGCCACCAAACATAAAAGCAGCATACACAAAAGAAAGAGGGATAAAGATTAGACAAGATAAAAGCAAGCAATTAAACAAATCTTTTTATCGTGCAAAGCTAAACATTAGGATAATTACAGTGCACATTTCTGTCCATGACCATGTCTACCACCAGCCTCCTTCAGTACGTACATGTGCGTGTGTGACTGTCATTCATGATCTGTGACTGCACCTTTGCACACCTAGAACCATGATTATCACTGTGAACAGGACATGGGGGCTTTTGAAGGTATATGTGCACGTGTGGTGTATTTCTAGCCTCTCATCTGTGTCTGGAAAGTGTGAGAGTGTGTGTGTGTGTGTGTGTGTGTCAGATTGTATGACACGCTCTGCTGAATGGGCGAGGAAATGCATGGGTAATTTGACTGGTTGCTGTGTTGCTTTGCCACGGCTGGATGTGTGGATGGAGATGTGAGCTTCCAAGCCCATTATCACCCGGAGTGATTGGTCAGAAAGGCACAATGCGCCGAGGAATAACTTCATTGAGGAGTAATAACTTAATGAACCATTTCATTACAGTTCATAGAGGCAGACCGGGAGTGTGTGCATGCAATTTTATTTACAAAATAAATTATTTGTTTATTTTTTCCTCTCTTCATCAATTAACTAAATCTGGACCTCGGAGAACACAAAACCAACAGCAGTCACGCTTTTCAGAACTGTTTAATATCTTTCCATCATCCTGGACAGTGGATGTCCTGATGATTTCACACACTGAGGAAGACACTTGTCGAAACCGGTCTGTGTGTTTGATCGCCTGTATCAGTGAGGTAGTAAAGGTTTGTAACGAAGGACACCGAGTGTTGCTGGCTTTTTCTTGTTTATACTGTTGTTCTCTGGCCGAGCACCTCCAGACTTTTTTCTTCTTCTTTTTTGAGAGTGCGTGTTGTCTTTCTTCATTGATGTCCTGATGTGAACCACACAGAATGATGGCCACCTTCGCTATATATCCATGTGTCCTCAAAATTGCACTAATTTGCTCTTTTACTGTCCTAGGATTTCAGATGCAACTGCTATTTTACCCCTTATAGAAGTATTCCACTGCTTGAGAGATGGTCTCTTCATAAAACTGGGCGGTCTATGCAGAAGAAGGCCACAAATACTTTTGAAATTGGTGCTACCTGACCAGAAAAAAGAAGGAAAGGGCTTTGGCATTTGCTTTTGCTCAAGAGGTAGAAAACCTACAACTACCAAAATGCGCTGCGCTGCACCGGACCAATACTTACTCCACTACATTTCCTACATAAAATGTATACTTCTACAATAAATATATATAAATATAATATAAAATATAATACATTTCTCTGTTTTGGGCTTCAAGTATTTTACTCCAGTTTCTCTACAGTATCTATGTATTTTTATGTCTTGAGTATTTTTCCTACGCAATAAAATCAGAAGATTTGGCAAATTAGTGGTCCTAGCTTCCAAGTTAGATCATAGTTTAATCACATAAGTGCAAGTGCAAACAGGTGTTCTCAAAGCCGCAGTTGTCACATTAGATGTTACATGATGCCAGCGACTACTTTCAACCCAACAATGAGACTGACTTCATGATATAAGCAGAAAATGGCGTCCCACAGCAGAGAGGGCGAGTAATGCTTCAAGGAGATAATGATTTGTGACAGGTAACTGCACGGTGAGTGCTCCACTGCAGTGTGTCGGAGGTTTTCTTGGAAGGAAGACCTCAATTTTTTAAGGTGGTGAGCACCACTGTCAGTACTTAATTACGTTTAATATAATAAAATTGCATTTGATACTTAAGTACAGGGAGATTTGGGTGCTGGTAAGATGGAGGGAAGTTTACCACAGTCCATTAACGCATACTGCCCACACTGTTATGATACAAAGCTGGTTAAAAATCTGCAAAGTACAATTTAAATCCCTCTCTTTGCAGCATTAGATTTGACTTGTATGAGTAACCCACACAGCTGCACTTCTTATATATTCCCCATCTACCCACAGTATCTGCCGTCAGCTCTGTGCTTTTCACTCCATATGTCCATCTCTGCAGGGGTCCTGTAAATTGTTTCTCACAGATCTATCTTCCTCCGAGGTCTCTGGGGAGAAAACCTGAATGGATCTTTGTCAGTGCATCAAAGAGAGTAAACACGTGTCACATGTCCGACTGTGTCTGCTGTTATTCTATTATCACTGTACAGTAGACTTGCTTAGCCCTTTGGTGATAGAACCAGCCATTCATGTGATACACGTATTTCTCTCCATTGTGCTACAGAAACGAGAAAAGAGGAAACACGAGAAGATCCTGAGTGAGGAGCTCTACCCAGCTGTGATCAACCTCAATCAGTTCCTGCCTCCAGAAAACTGGATCGACTACATCGCCTGGGACATGGCCCGCTACACCAAGAGGTTGTTACAATGAATGAGACAATATTTTGAGCTTTCATTTGCTGAAACTCAAGCTTTGTCAGTGTTGTACTTTTTCCATCCAAGTATCAAGCTAGCTTGGAAAGAAGAAAAATCACACGCTCTGCCATTAGTTGATAACACTTTACCAGCAGGACTGATACGTAGAGGAAATTAGACTTTTTTGTATGAATTAGGCATGAAATAACCTTTAAAGTACAACAGCTGAAAAGGTATTTTAGTTTTCTTAGATATATGTTTAGAGGTATCCATTCCACCCACTTTCATCCGCTTATCCGGGGCTGGGTCATGGGGGCAGCAGGCTGGGCAAAGTATTCCAGACGTCCCTCTCCTCAGCAACGCTTTCCAGCTCCTCCTGAGGGACCCCAGGGTGTTCTCAGGCCAGATGAGATATGTAATCCCTCCAGCGTGTTCTGGGTCTGCCCTGGGGTCTCCTACCAGTGGGACGTGACTGGAACACCTCCAGTGGGAGGCACCCAGGATGCATCCTGATAAGATGCCCGAAACATACTCAACTGACCCATTTCGATGTGAAGGAGCAGCAGCTCTACTCCAGGCTCCCTCTGGATGTCCGAGCTCCTCACCCTATATCTAAGGCTGAGCCCAACCACCCCACGGAGGACACTTGTTTCGGCCTCTTGTATCCGTGATCTCGTTCTTTCAGTCACTACCCAGAGCTCATGACCACAGGTGAGGGTTGGGACGTAGATGGACCAGTAAATCGAAAGCTTTGCCGTTCAGCTCGGCTCCCTCTTCACCATGACAGTCCAGCACAGCGCCCGCATCACTGCTGCCAAACCGCCGATCCATCTCAAGCTCCAGTCTACTCTCACTCGTGAACAAGACCAGCAGATACTTGAATTCCCTCGCTTGGGGCAGTAACTCACTCCCAACCCGGAGTGGGCAATCCACTGTTTTCCAGCAGAGAACCATGGCCTCAGACTTGGACCAATAGAACCGGAGACAAGGGACAACCCTGGCGGAGGCCAACACTGTCTGAGAACGTGTTTGACTTTGTGTCAAGTATGCGGACACGGTTCTCACTTTGGTTTTACAAGGACTGGATGGCTCGTAGCAGTGACCCTGTTACCCCGTATCCCCACAGTGTTGCAAATATTGCAAATTGACATTGCTCCTGATATGAAAAGTTTTGATGCCAAATATTCGCAGATGAGTATTTCTCATTTTTGTGTTGTTTATTGTTATGCCCTGGGTGAGTAAAAGCCTCTGATGTGGAAAATGAAGGGCTGCACAAAGTGGCCAACTCGCATGCTATGCACTACTTCTGAATGTAAATAATTACCACTTAAATTTTCCAATTTGGTGTCCTCGTCCTGTCTGATATTTTCTGCCATGTGCCATTAAGATCAAAGAGCAGAGTTATGTAATTCAGGGAATCCAGTACACACAAAATGTACTTTTTCACCATTTTTCTTAACAGCAAAATTGTTGTTGCCACAACACTTCTGGGCAGCCACCCAGACGAGCGCATCTGCTCTCTGCATTGGAAGAAATGTCGCACCTGTTCTTTTTCTGTGAAAGCCGTGTTAGAGTTTGGCCTTGCTGGGCTTGTGTTAATGCCTTGAAAAACGTACAATAATTTCATGTATTACCGAAGCCAAAGGATTTGTAAATGATCACTGTAATTTAGCCAAACATAAAATATTGATATAATCTTTCCATTTCTCTTTCTCTTAGTAAGTTGTGCAACGTTCTGGACCGTCTGAGTATGATCGCAGAGAACGTGGTTAAGCGAACAGGATTCTTCATTAACCGCTCCGACTTCTACTGTCACACCATCAGACCAGATGACAGGTGAGCCTCTTCTTGTTCTACACTGTGCCTGTTGTTTGTTGCTGACACTCACACTCTTAGACCTGATTTCAAGCGTTGTTCAATTTGTTGTTGTTGTGTTAACAATGAAACCACCCTTAAAGGTATTCTATGCAGGATATGTCAAAACAAACTTAGCGGAGTTCTATAAAAATTAACCCTCCTCAGTCATTACTTATGACCTACAAGAAGTGTGTGGTGGTGTATTTATCTGCAGAGACCCTGCTCTCTGCATGTATTTTCTTATTTTGCCGTGGTCAAGACGTTCCAGGGCACAGGGTGCAGGTGAGGTTTGGACTTAAATGGGGCCATACACATGCTGCGTCTTTAATTGCCTGGAAAACACGAGGTCTGGCGCTGGGCGCTGCTTTTGTGCCTTTTTTGTGCCAGCTTTCAAGAGTGCGGCGGCAGGTTGTGTCTGAGGTTGCGAAGTAACCTTAACAAGAAGCATATCATGGCCTATTTACCTGAAAACATGCGAGCAGAGCTGATCTTACTCCAGGTGCAGTTTGTAAGTGTGTGAGCATATCGTCCGTGGGGCAGATGTAGATGATGAACTTGTCTATTTCGGAGCCCTGAAAAATAGACGCTCGGGAACGCGTGAGCGCGGCGATAGCATTGCTCTGGCGTTTGAACACGTCTGCCACCATCTACATTGAAAACAATGAATTTGAGGGCGCAAAAAACGCAGCTTGTGTACGGCCCCTAAAAAGGTAGCGACAAGGTGCCAGACCTTAAGCAGCACGCATCCAAGAGGAAGCTACAAAAATATAGCAAGGCAAAACGCCAAGTAGAGTCAGTCTGGGGTTGGCTTTTACCTTCACGTCCACTGGTGATACCACAAACGGTACCCAACAATTCTTGCAGTGTACCTTTAACTAAAATAAAACTCATTCAGAAACTGCTCATGACGAACATCTTTGGTTCGTTTTTCAAGCAAGAAAACTGTTTTAATAATTAGAAGTTACACATACCCTGGAAATCCAGAGTTCTCGCAAGAGCACAATTTGAATTTGCTCAGCGAGTCACTCTGGCAATCACTAATGATGCTCATTACCCATGCTGTTGGAGCCGAGCTGCACCAATCACATCGGTGTATCTGATATAGGCGGGCCAGAGGCGAGCTAAACAGATGACGACAGCGCTGCGAGTCCGGAATCGGTCAGTAAACATTGCAAGATGGCTACAGATGAACACCAGTTGTTTGAAACGGCTTTGGCTGCTACAATGAAGGAGTTAGACTTGGCTTTTTCTCTAAAAGAGGAACAGAAGACGGCGCTCGAATCTTTCCTTTGCAAGAAGGACGTTTTTGCTGTTTTGCCGACCGGATACGGCAAGAGTCTAATCTACCAGTTAGCTCCGCTGGTAGCTAAGCTCTGGATACGTCACCCCGTGTATTGTTCTGATTGGCCGTAGTGTTATCCAATTGCGTGCAGTGATATTTTCAAATGCATGCTAGGTGCCGCTCCTCGAGTTGGGCCATTTGCATTACTCATAGCCAGACCCTAAATCTTTCTAGATTTGGGTCTGGATTTCCAGGCTAGGTCACACAGGGTCACAGTGAGAAAAGGCAGCAGATTATGCACCAGTGATAGGAGACCAAGTGTAAGAAAAAGAAACCATGTGCCCGACCACGCCACCATCTTTCCCACATTTGCATACCAGACGTTTCCAAGGGATAGATGTATTATCCATTTTTCTATTCATACATATTCAGAATCATACATTTATCGACACTGCTTGATCTCGAAACTCTCCAGATATGAATTCTTAATGGAAATTATGCCTGATGACAGTTGCGTCGCAGTGAGTTTTCTGCTAACGAGCTGAGTAGAATGCCGTCCATGTTCTTAATGCATGGCTCTCCCTTTGCCTGCATGTCTTAATCACTTTCACCCAACATTACCATTATGTTACATAACCCAACGACCACGCCATGGCTGGTATTTATTACCCTTTCTTTTGCATTACCCAATGCTATCTCACATTCTTTTTTACACACACTCAGGCACATGTGCTCTCAGATACACACACGCACAGCAAAACCCTCATAAGCTTTTATGTAGATGGACTTTAATAATGATGGCACCTGTAGCCTTCATCACATGCATAATGCACAAGCTAATTAGAGATATTGTTAACTTTGTTATTATATTATTCTTGTCCATCCTCTCTATCTGTATTTTCAGGCACACACTTTGACTGACACTTGCACACTTGATAATTTTTTTTTTACTTTTTTATAGTCGCTCATTGGTCTCAATGAGGTCATACAGTTCATGCCACAATGAGATGCACTTAGCTTTAAAACCTACCCTTCAGCAGCTATTGTATTTGTCTTCAGAGCTCCCTCTACACAATTTAGAGGCAGTTTTTCCTCACTGATTTTCCCACTGGCTGTTTTTTTCCAGAGCACTTTATAAAGAAAGTGATTAATGAGAGTGTGTTGAACTAGGAGAAAAAAAAACTAATAAAGGCAATACCCAGAGCCAGAAGTGTACCACGTTCTTGGACTTTGACATCTAAATTTCCTCCTGCTTTATTTTAAAGAATGTGATTAAAGGATTAGTTAAACATTTGGGGAAATTTGTAGAAGAGTTAGATGAAAAGATTTATACCCATCTTCTGTCTGTATGCATTAAAGTGCTTTTTAGGTGATCAAATTAAAATCAGAAAGTGCGTGAACACATGGAGGTACATGTGGCAATGCACCCTTATTGATGGAGGACAGATTGTGATCTGATCGGCCAAACCACCTCCTGCCGGCTGTAGCTTTGTGTTCACTATACAGACATGAGAGCGGCATCAGGTTTCTCTTCTAACTCTCAGCAAGAAAGTGAATATAGTAATATTACTTAAAACCAGTAAAGCTGTGTAGTTATTATATCATTTATACCTTAGATCATGTTGGTGAATGCGAGCGATTGTAATTTTGACATCCTCGCATTGGGTTTGCACGTAAGCACCAAAGTCAGTGCAGTATTGTAAATGAGAACATCCTGCTTTTCTTTGGTGTATATTACAAAATGTTTCCTGAATATTTCTCTCTGTACTTGTTGTCCTAATGAGGCTCAGTGTGTTCAGATGTCTGCATTGTATGTTTCTATCTAGTCCAGTATGTTCAGCCTTGAAATGGTGATCATAACAGTGATAACACCTCTGGTAGAGGGAAGAGATGAGTACATGTTCCAGCAGAAGAGTTGACATGGGCACTTCGATGATTTTGTCTGTTTGAAGTTAATTTGAATTTTTTTTTTTTTTTTTTCTTCAGGTGGGGAGATTTAGGTGGACACATCACAGCCAGCGGACGGGTGCAGGTATGTGACATGGCGAACAGGTTTGCTGTAACTTTTGTGTCACAGTTGACCCTTTGATAAGCCCCACCCTGAACACAGATAACTCACTTCCTGCATGTTGCCATTTTCAGAATCCCCCGCTGCTACATGAAACTACAGTAGTCATGCATAGCATATTTCCACACTTTGTTTTAGCGCTGTACACTAGCTTGCAACCTACATGCTAAAATTTCAGTGTTTTATGGGGTGTTTTCTTTTGTGGGGATTTAGCCATTTTATTGCCAGCACTCGCCTTTTCACCAAAACAAGTTCCCCCCGACACCATTTTGCAAACAATGTTGCTGCATCCTGGGCTCAGCGCCACCCAAGACAACTGTGATTGGTTTCAAGGGATTCAAACAACCCAGAACATTT
Organism: Epinephelus moara; assembly: GCF_006386435.1. NCBI lineage: Eukaryota > Metazoa > Chordata > Actinopteri > Perciformes > Serranidae > Epinephelus > Epinephelus moara. The sequence continues at coordinate 27,094,506 of NC_065517.1, read as the reverse complement.
TTTTCTCTTAGGGTGCTTGCAGACCTAGGGTTTGCTTTGGTCTGAATCAGGAGCCCTTTTTAGACAGGTAACAAAACGTGTAGCTCAGTGTGTAACGTAAACAGTGACGTGGGAAGCCGCGGCTTGTCAGTCCTACGGCAATTCTCTCGTAAGTCGGCCCGTTCTTCACCGTCCCCGTCATCTGATGGTTAATGGCCTCTTCGTTTGCGAGGGCAAGGAGGGCGCGCAATTCCTTGTCTCCCCAGTTGCTCATCTTTACAGTGTCTGTCAGGTTTGCGTATCCCTCTTGCTACTAGCTGTTTGCTAATTCCTGCTATCAGCTGTTTCATGTTTATCCACCGCCAGTGGGTCGCACGTGTGATGTCATCAACAGCTCCTCCCACAAGTCTTCAACAGCCCTTCCCGTTGCAGAAAGCTGCCTCGGTCTTTTTAAACTTAAAGGGTTCCGCCAATATGACTACCCTACAAGGCGGAAAATTGGGCACCTCGGATCAACTCTGTGTCTAAACGCTCGCAGCTTGCTGGCAAAACGGCCCAACATTCGTGGAAAATCTGGGCGAGGGGCGAGGGACTAATTTTGTTGCAAAGTTGCATAATTGCCTCGAGGTGGTTTGTGTTCTCACAGTAGCATTTACAAGCGGACCAGCGAGAAAGGACCTTGTTGAAGAAGGGTACACTTGCAAGATAAATGTGACACTTTCTAATGTCACAATGGAGGGACAACTATGCAGGTTGATTTTAGCACTGCTCATCGTGGACTACATTGCTGTCATTGTTCATTTTAGTCAAACCATACAGTTTGAAAATGAGGCGCGGCTTCAACTAGAAAACAATGTTTTTGTTCACATTAATAATCCTCCAGGACTGTAACATGCTCATGTTTAACCCAAACAATGTGTCATGTGACTGCAGTTGGTTCAGATCCAGGTCGGAACACGTTAGCTCTGACAGCCTGACGGACTCTCAGCAGCCAACAACAAAGTGGACAGGACTTAGCAAAGGGTCAATTACGTTCTTTTGTTTTTTAAGGCACTGCATGTTCTCGACAAATTAGTAAATCTCTGGCTCTTCTACAGAAACACTTAAGTGTAAATTAATGGAGACTTTTTATAAGTTGAGTTACATAAGTTAATAAACCCACATCATGGATTTAGGGCAGTGTGATTTGTAGGCCAAGGAAACAGCTTATGTCAGGGGGCTCAGCATTCATTACTATAGCTGCAAAACAAGGCCAATGCATTTAGTTGCATAATGAGCGTTTTCACAGAAAACCTTGATCACGTATACAATGATCTCTGAATCATCCAAGGTGTTTACTGCAGTTTAAAGGTCACTGCAGACAGAAGGGACAAACATGGAGACACTTTATCTGCTGATACTGTTATTCCACAAATGATCTTTTCATTAAGTTTGTGTCAGACTCAATGACTGTACACAAAGATGGATAACACGTCTCCTCTTCCTCCCAGTGTACAAAAATAAAGCCAATGTATCCCAAATATGGCTGCTGCCATCTTGCACTGGTGACGGTATTTGTTTGAAGCCAAACGCTGGGGTATCAAGTTCCCACCTCCGACCAATCCTGGGCAGCGCCATCGATCGTGAGCACACTGATAAGCACACACAGCTGTCAATCATGATGTCAAACCCCCTTTAAATTGCATTGAACAGCTAGTTATAGAAAAATGAACTCTTGAACATATAGTGCGATATCACCATCTTCAATTTACAGTCCGTGGTCTGTTCAGGGGTTCTCAAAGTTTTGATGACTTTGGGCCAATTTAGGGAGCCTGCATATGACTCAGGGCCACACAGGAAAAGTGCACAACATGTCTTTTCCATCTCACCTCCACAATAAACTGCAGAGCTGTCCACTACAATTGCCAACCTTAGCTAACAGCATTAGCATTGATCACAGAATGTGAACACCACTGATAACACTCTTGAGGTGCCACCAGTTGCCATCCAGCCAGTAGTAGTACAAACACTTGCTCGGGCGTCATAGCAGCCGAGTTGTGTGTTGAATGTAAGCTGTTAGAAGTTACAGTATTGAGATGAACAGCAGCTAATTAAAATATAATGAGTGCATTTCGTGTCACATTCAGGAGCTGTGCAAAATGTCTGCACTGGGCTGCCTTTGGCCCGTGGGTCACACTTATGCTGTCCATAAATGAAGAGGTGTCATTAAACTTCACAAGTCTTTGTTGTAGACTGGTGTGCTGCGGACCAACTGTGTGGACTGTCTGGACCGGACCAACACCGCCCAGTTCATGGTGGGGAAGTGTGCGCTGGCCTATCAGCTTTATGCACTGGGAATGATCGACAAACCCAAACTCCAGTTTGATACCGACTGTGTGAGGTAAAGCTCCTTACTTAAACATATATTTTACATATTTTTGTAAAACAAATTTTGTATACTTGATTTAAACAATATGGTGCTCACTAGAACAGTAAATTTAATGGGGAGGCCCTAAAAAACTTCACCTCAAGGCAGTGCATTACGTCCTGGTTCACAAATACCCCTTTTCCACCAAATTAGCTTTGGTTCTTGAACTGTTTAGGATTCTTGGAACCTTGGCGCTATCTAGCTAACCAGCCCGCGTTTCCACCACTTTTACGTTGAACCTTCGTACTCAAGAATGTGTGAGTGAGTTGCACAATGCACAACACAAGTAAACACTAGCAAACAAACAGCAAAAACTTTTGTTCAATTGTGTCCGACAATTTCTCGCTTGTCTTCTCCATTCTCTTTTCCAACCTGTATAATATGACACACCCACTGATGTTGTCATGGTTCGCACTTCAGGTCTAGGAGAACCTACTTTTGTTTGGTTCCTGCTGAGAACCAACTTTGCAGCTTCTAAACCAATTTATTTTTGGTTCAAAGGCTCTAACCGGTTCAAAATTAGATGCAGGAACCAGAACAGAACTGGTTTAATGTTGGTGGAAAAGGGGTAAAAGAGTGTTTTGTGACTGATAGCACATTCTTGTCAGCTTCCACTGGGTCATATCGTCACTTTTTGGGTAAGTTAGCAAAACCGTAACCTAAAAGTTAACCCCAAGATTAAACCTACAGGAGACCTCACACCTAACTGGAAGTTTAAACAGAGATGTTTTTTCATTTTTTGTGATCATAAATTTAAAAAGATACACTTAAATTTTTTGCTGATTGTGGTTCTTAAATTGACTGTCATGACGTTATACTGAAAAATATGCACAACTAAATAATGCTAAAATATACATTTAGATGAAATAAATAATGTCCAACAACAAAAATCTACTCAGATGAAGAGTCTGTATTTTGATATCAGTGTAGTACCTTGCATCAGTCGATGTCCAAACAGGCTAACAAGGCAGACTATCAATGTCCATGATCTAGAGTCATGTGATGCGTGCCTCTCTGTTCTGCAGGAGCAGGAAGCAATACATATAGTAATCACACACAATCCAAATAGTGTATGAGATACCCCATTTCACCGGAAAACAAAACAAACAAAAAAAAAACAACAACAACCAAGCTTAACATGAGGACCATATATTTAGTTTGGCTATTGCTTGTGTGTCAATGTGCGTCTTTGTGTCTTGTGTCTGTGTGGTCCAGGTTATTCGAGGAGCTGTATGAGGACCATGGAGACACTCTGTCGCTGCAGTACGGCGGCTCCCAGCTGGTCCACAGGGTCAAGACCTACCGCAAGATTGCCCCCTGGACGCAACACTCCAAAGACATCATGCAGACACTGTCACGTTACTACAGCAACGCTTTCTCAGGTGTGTTACAGAGACGCATTCAGATGCACACAAAAATATTTAAAAAGGGGTTCATTACACCAGCATTTTTCAAGCAGCTTTGACGCAGTAGCCCCCAAATTCCACTTTATGATAAAGCAGTTTTTCCAATTTTCTCCATCCATTTTATCCTGAAATCCATCCATATTACACCACAATGTGTAAAACTTGAACCCTCATGTTCAAGGTTAGCACAGTATAATAGTAGTTTGAGAGTCCGGCCCCCCCAGTGTCTGCTTAGAAAAATTCTGGCCCTTGGACAAATCTAGTAGACTACAGACATACAGACATACGCCATTCTAGTAGACAGTCTTGAATAAAATAAGCTTTCAGAAAACATTTAGACAAACTGGAAACTTTTCAGACAGTGTGACGTTGATCTGCAGTCATTACATAATCCTGACGCTAATTATTTCCAGATAACAAAGTGTATTGCATGAGCAAGATTACGACTGTCGTAAAGCTACAACAGTCACAGCTGCAAAGACAAGCTAAATGACCCAGACTGTTAGCTTTGCCTTTTACAGCACATGCCACGTGTAACCACCTGCAGAGGTAATGTCAGCTCTGATCATTTTTGGAAGCCTGATCAGGGCTGTATTGCCACTTTTGATTGGTTGCTTCTTCTCTAAAAATAGAGCATATTAACATGGAGCGCTTTACACATCCTGAACACCACATTATAAATCATATTGTTTTACTACATACGACTACACAGACTGTTTATTTTTCCAGCCTGTTATGCAACACCTAGTTTTAAAATGTTTAAAATGACAAAATGTGGACGTTTACACCTTTCAGCAACAACAGCCAAGCACACACAGGCAGACACATAGCTCCCTGAGGACTGTGGGTGTCAGTAAATGGCGCGTTCAAAGCAATTTCGATGACATTTGCAATGTTTCTGTGGTAATTCCTGAATTTATTGTCAACAGCTGCGAGAGGGGATATTCTGAGGACATTTGATTTTCGATATTACTATCTAGAGAAACACTGGATTTAAGTTTTTCTCTGTTTTGTGATTTGCAGCCAGGATCTAATCACCAATCAGTGCTTGATAAAGTGGCTTTACTGCGCCTGCGACTCGGATTTCTAATAATTTCAAATGACACCCTAGTTTGTAGGTAGACACAGCGCACACAAGTGTTATCACAACACACTAGTAACTGCTCTACATCAACAGGTGGCATGTGAAGCTCCAGAAATGAAGGGGAAGGTTGTGTACTGTGTATTAAATCAGGAGTAATAGAGCTGTGCTACTTGACCCACTAAGTCGACCTCCTGTCTGTGTCTTTGCTTTCGACTCTTGTCAGTTCACTTCATTTTGAAAAATGGGATCACTGGTCGGTTGCAGGGCAGAGCCGGGAAAGTAGCAGATTGTTTTTTCTGATGGAAATGTCAAGTGAGACTCATATAATAGAGCACACACACACAATTTTTCTAGCAAAGTTGACTTCATGGTCTTTGAGAATTTTCTTTTTTTTTTTCTCATAAATTTCCCACTCTAATATCAAAATATCAACGTTTTTTTTCTTGTAAATTAATAACGATATTATAGGAAATTCTGAAAAAATGAAGCCCACATGAAAGCGCCAAAAGCTGCAGTTCCTCAAATGGCCACTTGAGGCTGGCTCAAGAAGCTAGTCAATCCCCACAGACCCCCGTGTTAAAATGCTTTACTTAACAGCACAAATAAACATGTTTACAGCCTGATGCAAAAAACAATTTTGGTCTCTATAGCTAATTTCAACTCTAATGGCAACTGTATGGGGGCTGAATTCTTATATAACTCAACTGTTTACATTTTGTTAGTGCTTAAAGTTATGCATAATTAAGGGCAGGTTGCTTTGAGTAGAAGGCTGTCTGTTGATAGTGTCCTCAGCTTCCAAGTCAGATCCACCGCTCACTCCTCCACAGTGCCAGCCTCTTGCCTAAGTATGCTCACTTCTGCCTCCAAAAAACCAAGATGGCGACAGCCGAAATGCCTAACTCAAGGCTTCGAAACGGGAGTCTACAAACCAGTGGGTGACGTCACCATAGCCTCGTACATTATTTTTTACAATCTATGATTTAGAAGCAACTCATAGCACATTATAGTACACAGCTGCTTTTAATACTAAATGATAACAATATCTGTATTTTTGATTCTGGACCTGTTATTATTTGGTATCTGAGTGGAAACAAATTTTATTGTGTTGTTCACCCTATGAAATAAACCACTTCTATCTTATTCCTAGACATATACATGCACTCAGTGTGAGGGCTCATTTATACTCCTTTTACAAACAAAAATAGATACTTCCATTTCAAACGTTGTAAACATCACTGCCCTAATACTTTCAAGTGTTGTTTATGATGGCATAGATACAGCCAATAGATAGCAGTGTAGGGCAGAGGCAAAGGTTTTACACGACAACAAACGGATACGTTGCAACATGTGGACTTAGAATTCTTCTTACTACATCATCAATTTGTTCTGTTCCGCCATATTTAAAATGTCTTTGTCGTCTCCTATGGTTGTATCTTGCTTTATCTACACTACACTGCCACCAAAGTCTCTGGTGGTTCTGCTCTGTTTTTTCTGTATCCGTAAGCTTCCACAAAACATGCACAAAGACGGACAGAGGCTTCATTAGTGTCCACATACGTACCTAACTTTGAGCATAAATGAGGCTGGGACTTCTTTGCAGTCATGGCTTACTCTTCTGTTATCTCGACACAGTAATCATGAATACCTTTACACACCAAGTCCAACACAAAGTTTCAAATCTAGAAGAGGAATTTTTGCTGTACAAAAATATTTTTGACTTGCTAAATCAATTAGGGTAGCCAAGCAACACATGTAACTATTATTTTATTATCATTATTTGATTTTTTTTTATTATTTTTTTTACACTTGATCAACGTGGATATTCAGAGATGTATTTTCCTGATATTTATCAGAACATACACACTAATCATCCCAGAGTTCACAGTGAATGACGTATGCTTATAAATCTCTGCCAAGCACTCGGTCAGCTTCTCTCTGACTCACAGATACATTAAGACACACACATACAGTACACACTGCCATATGTTTACAGCCTCGGAAATTGAAGGAGGAAATTCGGATGAGTGTTTTGATGAGACCAGGTGAAGGTGGGTAATTGTGTTGAAATTGAACAGACCTGTGGACAGAATTTTCCCTGTGTGCATTTCATTCATAATACATCTTGTGAGACCAAGCTTTTGTCAGCCGCTTCTGTTGCACGTGCTCATAATGTTCACAGCTCATCCATGACTCTTATCTCATGATGCGCTGAATGAATCTCAGGTTGAAAACTGCCAAGAGAAAAGGCTTGGTTGCAGTCTCTAATAGAGGCCAATTTAGTTTCTAATTATCTAACGCGAGTGTTGGAGCAGCATGCACGGGGCTTCACAGTTGGGGGACGGATAAAATGGCACCAAACTGGGCAAAACACGTGCCACATGCTGAACACACAAACCCTCACAGAGATTATCTTGGCACGCTCCCATAGCCAAACATGTTGCAGTGTGGCAGTTCAGAGAGTTTTCACTGGTAAGGTACCTCTTCATCAGAAGAGAACACATGCTTGAGTTCATTTAACGACTCGGCCCACAATGTGAGGGGCAGTTAAATCTTTAATTTTAGATCACCCCCACTATTACACACCAATATGGTCCTCAGCATCAAAAGGGGAATTGAGGAAACTGTAAACTGCCCTGAGCAGAGCAGCTCAACTAGTCTTACACTGCCCCGGAAGAACAAACACAGTCAGCATGCATTGTAAACTCTTACGGCCACAAGTATAGAAGAGACTTGCCTTAAAAGGTTCTGTAAAATTCACCTCTATACAAGACATACTCAAAGTAAATTGAAAGCTGCACTTGCTCCATTTTTGTACATGCATTTTCTCATTTGAAAGGTAATACTGAAGTTTTTCCCCAGCTGTCAGAATCACTGTAAGTGCTTCTGTCATTGAGTTTCATAAGTTTCAACACATTGAAATAAAAGTTTTTTTTTTATCTTTGCCTGAATATTTTCTTGAAAAAAAAGAAAAAGAAAAAGCTGGAGATGACAAGAACTAGGAGGTATTCGCTGAAACACAAAATTGAGCCATATCATGAAGTCTCACAGTCTAGATTTAAAGCAAATAACAATATGAGAGAAAATGTTTTTGAAGGTTTTGTTCAGGTGCTTTTTATTTTAAAAAAAAAAAAAAAAAAGTGTAAAAAAAAAATGTACTGAATGTGTGATTATGAGTGAAAAACTAATAAAGAAATGTCTAAAGAGAAATGTCTATTTAGGAGCTCACTATATATATAAAAAACTTTTCTAGTAAATCTAAATTGTTTTTTTTCCCCCAAGAGACAACATAGGAGCCATTTATCTATCATATCTGTACATTTATAACACTCTATGATGGCAATAAGGGGTTAAAAACTGCTGTGGAGCTTCGGAGTGTCATTGACTACAAGACCCATAAGCCTCAGGTGAAGTGGGCCAATTGCTGGCTCTTAAAATACATTTAAACTACAAGAAATGTCAGTGACGTACGCTCCCTCAGCTCAGGCCCTTGTTGGCTATGGAGGCCATAGCAACAGCACTGGGAGCGCCTATTGGCTTAAATGAGGTGTCAATAGAAAGGCCAGAAGCTCGCCTCCAAGTCGGTTTGTTTACATGCAAGACAGAGAAATTATGGATAATATATGGAGATATAGGACTTTGAATTTTGAGTTTCTACTATAACATGTTTACATGGTGGTCAGAAAACACTTAATTTTCTCATAGTGTGTGTTCTGAAACAAACGTATCCACTGTCTGTCTGAAACACTCCGTTTTAACACCTTTCTCAGTCTCCTCTGATTGGTCCACATCTCCGGGTCTTCCTTATCGTTCCAGCAGGAATATCATCCAAAATCAGGGAGAAATTAACATCAGCAATCAATATTACGTGTTTCCCTGACGTTAGCATGTAGCTTTATTTAGCATTGTAGGCTACAAAAAGTCTGGCACGCTATACTGTAGCCAGAGTAGAATACCGTTAGGAGTGTTTAAAACCATAGGGAACCTGTGATTTTGCTCACAGGAAGAACTTCTACTTCAGTTATTGTATAGCATATGATGCCATTGGGATCAGCTAATGGGGATCCTTTTGAATAAATGAATAACGCTTCAATAATATGTTCTTCATTGGCGTCTTTGCAGTCTCATCTCTTTTCTGATGCTTTTTAGATGCTGACAGACAGGACGCCATCAATCTGTTTCTCCAAGTCTACCAGCCATCAGAGTCCAAGCCTCACCTGTGGGAGCTGCCCACTGACTTCTACCTGCATCAGAGGAACACCATGGCCCTCCCTCAGGACAGACGGAGGTAAACATACATATAGTTTTACACTTAAAACACACGACCACTTGCTGTACATACATGGAGAAATCGAAATAAAAACGCTTCCATCTGAATATACAAGTGCAGTTACATGTTTATGGAAAACTTAAAAACACGCACGCACATGTTTTTGTGTTAATTAAATATCTCAGTGGGGAATTGCTCACAAAAGATTAGCACTGCTGTTTCTGAGAAAGCCTTTATCTGAAAGCCCAAGCTGTAAAGGACTACCCCAAGCGGTGAAGTTGCTCACGTGGGTGTTTTTTCATGTGATTGCTTTTGTGGTCATTCCAACTGGTAGCTATCAAGCCTCCCCTTTACCTGGGGCACAGAGCTTTGGCCTCAAAGTGTAATTATGCATGTGGCTCCCCTGAGGTTTGCTTCATGGCTTACAACCATGGCCCGATTTTTGTTGTCCACATTACTGTGGCTTCTGTATCTGAATACTGTGGAGTTAATACTGTGGCTTGAAAGCTCAACACACTGACATGTGCGGAAACACGTGCAAATGTAGAAGTCATCTTAAAACAACAAAATGGAGAAATATGCAGGTAATTTAGTAACATTGATTAGGATGTTTTTCATATGTGTTTGTTTTGTCTATTTGCTTGTTTTTTCTAGGATACAGTGAATTAAGTTGTTAGGGTCAGGGTATGATCGGCTTACAAGCCCTTTAATATGGTGGCCAACAAGTGGCAAATGAGCTGCAACTAGACACAACACAGGCAAATGCAGAAACATCCTTACCAACCAGTGTTCATATGTCTGTTTTAGATTTAGTCCTAGTCTTGAGATGAAAATGCTTAGTTTTAGTCGCATTTTAGTCATCATAGTTTTAGTCTAGTTTTAGTCGGCGAAAACGCAAAACGTTTTAGTCATGTATCAGAAATTAGAATCAAGGTGACAGGTTGCATAAATATTTTTTTTAGGAAAAATAGCCCAAGAGTCAGCAAGAGCAGGGGTGGAAGATGACTCACAGGTGGATTACACGGTAACAGACATTGGAACGGACACGACTACGCATTGGATCTGTGACTCAGTGAAGGATAGGGGCACGGACCTATCCACCAGGGCTAGAATTAGCAGCACTTAGGGCAAGGCGAGCGCATCTGTAGAGGATAAAAGTAGCACAGTTGAGA
>NC_065517.1:26939499-27080084 GCF_006386435.1 Epinephelus moara | reverse complement strand
AAATAATGTCAGTTGGGGGCCAGCAGGGGGAACTACTAAACAGGGCACATAACTCCTTGAGATCAGGTGGAGAAATCCACTTCCTCTCAGGAGGAAATCCAGGAAGAGGAAGTATTTAAGTGTGGGAGTGGCCTATTTGAATCCATTTTGTTTGAGGCCATGCGGCAAGGTGGGTGTGCTTGCTGATCCTGTAAGTTCATTTAGCTCCTTTAACTTTAGCTTATATTGTAGTTATGCTATGTAGCGTGTGAAATAGAGTATGGTGAATGTGCTAGGAAAGGTAGTATCAGCCCTGTTTCTACCTGGAGCGCGCATGTATGGAGCCTGGGTTTGGTTGAAGATGGCAGTGCTGTTTGGGCTGAGAAAGCCATGTGTAAGTAAGGAGGAAGTCCAGGAAGAGGAAGGTTATTTAAGTGTGGGAGTGGCCTATTTGAATCCATTTTGTTTGCGGCCATGCGGCAAGGTGAGTGTGTTTGCTGATCCTGTAAGTTTATTTAGCTCCTTTAACTTTAGCTGATATTGTAGTTATGCTATGTAGCGTGTGAAATAGAGTGTGGTGAAGGTGTTAGGAAAGGTAGTATCAGCCCTGCTTGTACCTAGAGCTTGCATGTACGGAGCCTGGGTTTGGTTGAAGGTGGCAGTGCTGTTTGGGCTGAGAAAGCCATGCGTAAGTAAGGTAAAGGAGGTTATTGGGTTGGTGCAAGGAGGGGAGCAGTGAGACCTGGCATTAGGGGAGTGTCTCTGGGACGCTAGAGATCACTGTCTAGCCTCCTGGAGGTGTCGTGGGACCAACTAGACGAAACACTGGTGAAAGGAGGTTCCCACCCGATGACCCCAAAGACATGCTAGTTATCACTGCTCATTGGTTTGTATAGTTAAGCCTTGCCATATTAGCTTATCATAGGGCTTAGGTTTTTCACTGAGTGTTGATCCTTTCTCTAGAGCACAAACTTCTTGTGTTTATTTGAATTCATTTAGACAAACTTTTCTCCAACTACAAATAATCTCTGAACACTTACAAACTTCAAGGTTCGGGTTCAAGGGCTGATTTACGAGCACACGCTCACTAATCGTCATTTGAAATGCTCAACATTTCTCTATTTCTGATCTCAGAAACTTTGAAACCACAAATAATTAATCTGAGGCAATTAGGATTTGTACCCAGGTTCATTGTAAACTCTGACCTATCTATCTCACTGTTAAGAAGCAGAACTTCTTAAACTCATATCTCACAGAGGTGGTGTTTAAACTAAACTTTCATCTCCGTCAGAGAAAACTGATCTACACTGACAAATAACCGAGCCTCCTACCTGCCTGTCAAACAGCATCAACCCATAAATCTTCCTAAAACAGTGCAGATTAAACAGAGTCCCATGAGGATCAGCTGTAAAGTCCAGCGGCCAGTGGCTGCTTGCTCCGCTGCCATTCAGCAGCCAACAGCCACCGCTGCAACTAACAAACTCTTTAAATCCATCCAAAAGCTCCACCATCCATAGCCAGACACACACACAGCTGATTATTTACTGCTGAATTACAGCTCATAACTTACACCAACGGCTAAGGCTGCTCCGGTGTGAGTGATAATTGGCGTTCAATGTCTGATAGTCTACCTTGAACATTTTCGTCACGTCTGGTCAATGAAAATGAAGCATAGATATCGTCTTAGTTTTTCATCATCATTTCGATCACGTCATGGACAAAAGGTCGTTGACGAAAAGTTTTCAGCATAGTTTTCGTCAACAGCATTAACACTGTTACCAACTTGATGACATACAAAAACATCCAGGTGATGCCACATGCACAGCATTTAGAAAAAGCGCTGCAAGAAGCCCAGAACACAGTGTGCTGTCAAGTTGATATTTTCATGTCGTCAAGTGTTTTCGTGTGTCGACCACCAAACTGTACTTATTTAAAAGTAGCATTCATGTAGGATGCACACATACAGTACAGGATTTTTGTGTTTATCTCATGCTGTATATATGATTTTATAGTCTGTTTATGTAGCTGTTTTCTGTTCAAGCTGATGTGTTTGTGCCCTGTGAGATGCATATTATTGGTTTGTCGCTTGCTCCGTCCTTACTCATCTGCACTTACTTTGTGTATTTCATGACGAGTTTTGACCCCCAGTAGTTCTGTCCTTGTCATTTGTGCGCATGTGTGTAGGAGCATACTGCAGTACAAGCTCTCCATTGTCTTCATGCTTACATAAAACTAGACCCAGTTTTCTACTACAGGGCACTAGTTTATGTAGACACAATAGGCCAAGGTAGCTGAGCCATTATTCCAAGAAATTAGCGTGGCTGGAACTGAAATCAATTCAGCAGCCACACACTGTGCTTTTTCTCTCAGACTCACCTAAGTAGCACATCACACACTAAATCATTGTCAGAGCTCTCACTCAAATTGGTAGTATAGAATAAAAGACTGATGTATTCAGGAGTTGTACAGTAGGTGGTCCAGGCAAGCCAATTTTCATATCTAGGTTATGTGATGTCCCAGAAGAGACTGTGCAGACTGCAGATCACACACCAGTCAGTGGAAAGTTTAAACAAATTTGTGTATCTTGTCTTTCTGCAGCTACACACTGTGGTGGTCAGCAGGAATCTTGTCCTACCTCCCAGTGCCCTATGATGAAGGTACGTCTTCACTATATGATATCAGCAATAATGTCTGCAACATCTATAATATGTAACCACAGAAGTCTTTTTTATTTATTTATTTTATATTTAACCCATATTTAACCAGGTAGGTCCCATACAGCCAAACAACCACAGGTTTCTTTCCCAGCTCAGTCTGTGCACTAGAATCAGACCACAAAACTATGTGTTAAGATCTCAGACTATAGCTACAGTCAGATCTCTGCTCAATCAAAGTACAAATGTACGAAGTGAGTTTGCCCAGTATGGCCTTTATAAATGAACAAATACCAGTGACCAAGTCTACGAAAGGTCAAAGATAGCCAACCAGCAGGCTGGTTAAGTTCATCCAACTTTCTGAGTTGGAAATTGGACTGCAGGAGGCGGTCCATTTGAAATTTCCAACTGGGAACTTGGAAAATCCAACTTTTATGTGCAATGGGAAAACACCACATGTATGTTATGTCTAAAAACAGGTATCTGCACATGTCAAGTCATGGCAAGTAAATTGTCTGTGTGGAGAGGCGGAACACATTTGCCAAAATGCAATTTCAAAACCCACTGACTGTCGTCTGAAGCTGATTTAGCTTTCTGTCAGCCTTATCTGCCTATATCTCGCACATTTTCTCTTTCTCTTTGATTCAGTCCAATGCAACTGCTGTCATCAATGCACAAGAACCGCCAGTTCTAAAAAAAACAAACAAACAAACGGGGAAATAATAATATATTACAGCCTGGGCCGGGTTGGGCCTAGTGGGCTCAGGCAGAAAATCAAAGCTCTATAGCGCATAGAAGAGGAAGTTTTGGTGCAGTTATTCACTGGCTACAGCAGATCTGTAGCCGGAAATATTGGCCTTTGCCCCCAGAGGCTTTTTCATTGTCAGATGATAGTCTATGGGTTTTGGGTTATGTAACGGAAGCAGCTACAGATCAATGCCTTGATCCATTTAAAGTTGTTTATTACCTCCGCCAAGGAGGTTATGTTTTCGCCGGCGTTGGTCTGTTTGTCTGCAAAATAACTCAAAAAGTTCTGAACGGATTTTGATGAAATTTTCAGGAAAGGTTGATTATGGGACAAGGAACAGATGATAAAATTTTGGTTGAAGCGAAGTGGATAAAATAATAAAATGGTGGGAAATCCGAGCTGCTTGGCGGAGGCTTTTCTAGTTCTTATTAAGCTTCAAGACGAAGGTAAATCAGTAGCCATCGGACATATTCTAGGTTTGTGTGAATTCATCATTGCCAGGATTTTTTAGGAAAATTGTACTAACACAACTAGACACTGTAGTTTTTCATGAAGGGAGCAAGAAATGTATTTGCTGGGCGCTGTTTCTGTCTGCAGATTTGGTGTACAGGGCATTTTTATAGTAGAAGAACAGTGTGTGACAGATCATTATAATGAAAAAAAATGTCACTCGGTACAACATTGTGGGTCATTGGACTTCTATTTAACAGTTTTTGTACAATAATGGAGCACAGAGAAATAAGATATATCAAGCTTCAGCTACACAGGTGATACTTATTATTTGGTTACATTCATTGTTAGTTTTGTTTTTTTATGGTACATGTTTTAAACTTTGTTTTTTTTTTCCTTTGTGTTTGCTTGTGCGTTCTGGTGTGGCTGCAGTCTCATGTGAGGAGACCATGAAGAAGGTCAAAGTGAAGAGAGTGAACCGTTTTGAGGAGAGCATTGACATCTACACAGAATTCTTCAAACCTTATGAACTTACCTCCTTTGATGACACATTCTGCATCGCCATGACCAACTCTGCAAGGTGAGTACACACACATGCAAAACCCTTTAGATTTTTTTTTACATAAACCCCCCAAAATGGACTGTAATCTACAGGCAGAGATGTTTTTCATCTTACTGCAGCATTGAAGTTATTGCTTAAAAATTGGTGAGGTGTGAATCGACATTGCAGATTTGGTTGACAGTAAACAACTCAGATAATAGTGTACCAAACATTCATTAGCTCTAATTATGATGATATTACAGGATGTCAGCTAATGAGTTTCCCTGCTATATGTGTTCATAAAGGGAATTTATGCCCAAGACTGTCGGAGTGGATCCAAGCCCGTTCACAGTCCGCAAGCCAGAGGAAACAGGGAAATCAGTGCTGGGGTGAGTGTATCTCAGGCAATGTACGTGTCCACCTTTGTGATGTTTTGGTTGGTGTTTTCTTTATTCAATTTTTAATGTTATAAATCCCATGTCACTGTGCCCTCACACACGTGGCTTCATTTGACACTGTGTTCTCAGGTTACCAAAAACAAGGCTTTGTCCTTTTTCCCATCTTTGTTTAGAACACACAGCGTTTAATGCACCTGTCATGAACTCCATGTGTGTGTGTTGGCATATATTTTTAAAATAATCACTCCTGCACACACATACTGTGAGAGAATAACTCCTTGATTAAAAACCTCATGTGCTGATGAGTCATAATTGTCTCCCCATTACTGCAGCACAGCATGACAACAACTGCTTTAATGTTTTTCTTTAATGTTTATTCTTTAGTCTTTATTTGGATCCCCATTAGCCTCTACAGAATGGTGGCTTGTTCTCTTGGGGTCATCACCAAGATGATAACAAAAAAAAAAAAAAAAAAATTTAAAATCACATGGTATCGATAAAACAAGAAAAGGCAAAACAAGCCAAATATAAAGATAAGAAAATAAGTAGAATGACTGAAATTATATAAAAATATGGACAATAGGAGCTTACAATGAAGACAAAAACAAGATTGTCACAAATAAATAGCAATAAAAACAACACTAATGTTGGTGAAGCAACAAAAAAAGTGAAGTCATCCGCATTCATAACTACATTGGTGTTTTTAACACTTGTGAAAATGTGAAATTAAAAGCGGACCAAAGCAAGTACCTTGTGGAACACCGCCGTATTTTTATGCTGACAGAAAAGCCCCAACTAGTTTCCTGTCATCCATATTTTTTAACCATTGATCAGTCAGCTGTACTAATGCTGTGCTACTTGAATGTTCATCACTGGATTTCACCAGCTGAGCATAAGTTCAAACATAGCCAAGTTTGAACGTAATTTTTAACTTCAGTCGGAGTTTATGTGTTACTAAATGTTTAAGGGTTGCATCAACTGAATTAGTTCCATCATATGCATAAATTAAAAATTCAATCTTATGCCTAGCCCTTAGTTGGTGTAGAGTCTACTGTGAAATAGCAAATGATATGACAGCTCCCTCACAGTGAAGCCTAAACATCTTGATAGCAGATGGGACATGGGCCAAATGAAAACAATAAAGTACATGTCAAAAAACTTTTTCCAAAAAAAAAGGTTTCTGTCATTTTAGGTTGTACTTACCACACTGATGTATGTTCAAGTGTTTATGTCTATGATAAGTGTGGTTTTAATTACATATTTGATGCAATGAAAAGAGGGTTTGACATCATGATTGACAGCTATGTGTGGCAATCGTGCCCGAGATCAGTGGCGCTGCTTGCAATAGGTTGGACAGGTGTATGGGCGGGAACTTGATACCACAGACATGGCTACTGCACAGATTCTGGCTCCAAATGCCATCACCAGCGCAAGATGGTTTATTTTGCCTTCATTTTGGTACAGTTGGAGTGAGTGGAGACATGTTGTCCATCATTATATACAGTCTATGGGCATGAGTGCAACCAAACACTAACTTAATAGTTTCAACGCAGGGTTAGAGAACTTATGTATAGCTGCTGCAACAGGCTGCTGGTCTAGCATGCTGTGATTTTATCAATAGACCATTTTTATCAAAATAATTTAACATTTTATCAAGTATCTTATTTGGCACAGGGAGTATAATAACAGGTTTTCAACTGTAGCCAGTAAAACTGTTTTTTCCACCTTTACTATTAATCTCTAATATCATTCATAAATGAGTCAGCATTAAATCTTTTATATGATCTGCGGTAGACTGTCCTAACTCCAGACTTGGGCATTTTAGTCTTTATTGTTCAAGCTGCCAAATTATGGTCTCTCCATCCCACTGACACCGCCTGTAAACACAGCTCATGTATGTCAGTGAAAATAGGATCACTACAGGTTGAAGTATAAACACCCTCCATGGTTGTGGAAGTTCTTGGAGGTTGAGTCACAGTGTGAGTAAGATTGCAAACATCCGCCATAGAAATCAGCTTCTTATGTAATGAACAGTTCTTAGAAAACCAGTCAGTATTCAGTTCATGAAGATGGAATGTGTCCTCACTTTCATCTGTCAGTACACCTAGAGTTTCACATACTCTATCCAGATACTTTACATTGGAACTGGGTGGCCTGTAACAATGACCTAGAATAAACTAAATAAGAGTATGAAAGGGGAATGAAGTTGAACGTCATTGTTTATAATATCTTTCTGTAGTACAACCACAATCTGTATCGCCATCTGTAAGTTTACAGTATATTAGGCCAGGCCAATTAAGCAACTATCACCATCAGATTAAAAAGGAAGACTAATTCCAGCTTTCATAACAACTCTCTTATGTCACTGAAGTGGGCATTGCCCAGAGCTGCCCAGTAACAACAAAACTGCAGGGAAAACGAGGCACATTCTGGCTGTACTCGCAGAAGCAAAGACGTGAGAGAAGGTGGAGTTTGGACTGGTTCTGAATATTTTTGAGTAATCTTAAAAACACTCACTCACAACATTCAGTGACTCAGCCAGGCTTTTCTTGGCAGAGGTAGGAAACGCCGAGCTCCAGAAGGATTATAGCTGAATAATGAAAGGGGCACTTTGGACAACCTCAGTAGAGGGATGGTGGGCCCGAGCCAGGGATACTCAACTTGCTTTGTCCCAGAGCCACTTTTGCTAAATGACAGGAGGCCAGGGGCCAATAGACAAATATTAATAAACAAACGTTAAAGGTATACCTTGAAGGTTTGTCAGTTACTGTCTGCAAACACGCTCGCCGGTGAAAGTGAAAGTAAAAGACAAACCCAGGCTGACTATCGTTTGGCATTTTGCCTTACTATATTTTGTTTTTCTGCGCTGTCTCTTGGATGCCTGTTGCTGACAGTCTGGCACCTGGTCATTATATTTTGTTAAGCCCTGACCTCACCTGAGTCCTGTGGGGGTACATGCACATCAACATCCCAAAAACAAATAAAAAAGTACGAAAATACAGACAGAGGGCAGAGTCTGCAGGAAAATACACCACCACACACTTCTAGTGGGTCGTAAGTGATGATTGGGGGGAATTACTTCTGTATGAGTCTATACATGTTTTAATGGTATATCATTAATAATAGTTATCAGACAAGTTGAATAAACGAAGTAAATAAAGTTGCAGCAGCCCCGTGCAGATCAGGTGTACCCAGAGGTGGTTCTAGGATTTGAGGACTTTCAGGACTCAGCCCAGACCTCTGCAGGGGGTCCGGGGGATCCTCCCTTGACACTTTTCTTCATATGTTTTTTATAAAGAAGGTCTATTTTGATCATTTTTAAAAATGCATTATTGCACCTTATGTACATTCAAAGTTCAAAACAAGAAATAATATCCCAGTGTGAACTAAGTCTGAGTTCACCCAAGGTTCTTGAAGTGCTTGAATTTTGAGAGGAAGATTCAAAATAACCCACTTTTTAACAAAGTGCTTGAAAAGTCCTTGAAATTCAAGTGAACCACAGAGCGCTGTCCTATATTTTCACCAAAGAATTAAATTGCTCAACCCTTTCGGGGCGGCAGTAGCTCAGTCCATAGGGACTTGGGTTGGGAACCGGAGGGTCGCCTGTTCGAGTCCCCGTCCAGACCAAAATAGGTCGCCTGTTCGAGTCCCTGTCCGGACCAAAATATGGAGCGTGGACTGGTGGCTGGAGAGGTGCCAGTTCACCTCCTGGGCACTGCCAAGGTGCCCTTGAGCAAGGCACCGAACCCCCCAACTGCTCGGGGCGCCTCACCAAGGGCAGCCCCCTCACTCTGACATCTCTCCACTTTGTGCATGTATAGGTCCTGTTTGTGCATGTGTGTGTCTTTCGGACCTGTGTGTAATTGACAAGCAAGAGTGAAAACATTGAATTTCCCCTCAGGGGGATTAATAAAGTAAATAAACTTAAAACTTAAACTTAAACTTAACTTAAACTTCTTTTTATAAATTCATCGTCTTATTTCACCATGGCGCGCTCTCCCTCCCTGCCCAACGTAGTATTGTTTTTTGTTTTTTTTACTTCGCTCCACTGTTAAAACCCCACAAATACACAAGGCCATTTTTGGCATGGCTAAATTTAACACGACTTCACATAACGAGCCGGCTTTTCACAGTGATTTGTTTTCCTCTCTCTCCAGCAGTGTGCCACTGTAATAGCTTTCCTTGGTCTACTTTCAGATGGTTTTTATCACATACAAATGTTTTAAATTTTAATACAGTTATGTATTTAGTTAGCTAAAAAGAGTGTGATGATTAAGCCATAGCTGAAAATAGAGACACTGATTTCACCATTTATTTGTTTTTAATGAAAATTTCCTTTTTTAAATACACTGGCCTATTTGCTTTGAGTGACATCCTTGAAAATAAAAAAGTAGTGCTTGAAAAGTCCTCGAATTTCATTTTGTAATGTCTGTGTGTGAACTAGAATTGTCGTGTCATGTTCTCGCCCTGTTATATTTATCCTTTAGTAAAAATGTTAAATTGTATGCCCTCAATGGCAAATCTTCCAGTGGTATTGAAATGTATTAAATATCAGTGTTTTGTAAGGTATCAACACAAAGTGCCAAGTATCGGGGTTTTTTTTATTACATAAGTTCTTAATATGACAAATACAAGTTAAACTTTAGGTAGCCTACTAGAATAATATAATCAGTTGCTTTTTCAGATCACTAAATACATGTTGGTGCTGCTGCAAAAAAGGCTGAGGTTATTTTTCATTGCGAATTAGAAAATGGTCGCTGGGCCACCTGGCACCCTATTGCAGGCCAGGTTTGGCTTGCGGGCCACAAGTTGAGCATCACTGATCTCAGCTCTGTCTTTTTCTTGGTTATCAAAAAGTGTTTAAGGAATTAGTCAGCTTGCTGTGAAAGTACACGGTGCCATAAGGGGCGACTAATTGGCTCAGAGGTAGAGCGGGTCGTCCACCAATCGAAAGATCAGCGGTTTGATCCCTGGCTCCTCCAGTCTGCATGTCGAAGTATCCTTGAGCAAGATACCGAACCCCAAATTGCTCCCAATGGCTGTTCCATCACACATCCATGTGTGAGTGTGTTAAGACTGTAGCAGGTGGCACCTTGTATGGTAGCCTCGACCACCAGTGTATGAATGTGGGTGAATGTGACTCGTAGTGTAAAAAGCGTTTTGAGTGGTTGGATGACTAGAAAGGCACTATACAAATGCAGGTCCATTTACCACTGCTGCTGTGGGGTGTAATTTAGCCTCTTAAAGCTCTCAGAGTCCTGCTGCTGACTGCATTTTAAATGATACACGGTTTCATTACATTGAGATACTAATATTTTTCAAAATTATATAGACAGCTAATTTCTTGACAGCTCAGTGTGCATGTGTGTGTTGGTGCATATGTTCATCTTTTTGGATGTTTGTGGATATTTGCAGCAACAAGACCAGTAAGGAGGAGACGCTGCTCCAGAGGAAGACTGCAGCCAGCGCACCTCCTCCCCCGAGCGAGGAGGCCATCAGCAGCACATCAGAGGACGACTCCGAGGAGGACCGCGATGACGACGGGTCTGTGTCCCAGCGCTCCACACCGATCAAACTGCTAATGGAGTCTGGCGAGAGCACTCGCACACAGGAGGTATGAAAACACAAAGCATCTAACAACCAATGTCTGGAGATAGATTAACGTTCACGAGGAAACACATTTACACTGCAGCAGTGTTATACTGTAAGATCAGAATCAAAACACTCAACGAAGAAAATGAACACGTGTGAGACTAACTTAATTTATATCCTTATTGTTTAATATGGAGGAAACAAAGCAGCCTATCAAATGAGGTCCTCTAATGATTCGAGGATATGAAATCTCCACTAAGGACCTTAGGGAAATGTCATCGCAGTTCAGGCTATGTTGAAGCCACCTGCTGTATTTTCGGGCACAGAAGCTTTTTGCATTCCAATTTGAGTTTGTCACCCTAATTGTATTTTCTCCTCTTCACTCCCCCGAGTCCCCAAAAGAAATTAGTTCTGTGTTTCTGTTTGCGTCAGACGGAAGAGAAGACATCAACTTAATCAGCCTCAGTGACGGGGGTTTCCAGAACCGTGGGTTTGTGTTAATGTTGGTTTAGGGAGGATAAAAGAGAGCTTTGGTGTTTATATTGTTATTCTTCTCTTTTTTTCTCCATGTCTTCGCATAACAAACTCAGTTCTCTACATGTACAGTACTGCACACATGCCATGAGGAAAGCAACGTTGTATGTATCCCTGTATGACTTAAGTTCTTGATGCACACAAGTATGTCTTGATTGAATGTCCCCTTTGGAAAGCTGGCCAGAAATGAATATCTGAGTAAGACCTACACTCACCTGCCTGAATTCTTGGTGGCATAGATTCAACAAGGTGCTGGAAACATTCCTCAGAGATTTCGGTCCATATTGACATGATAGCATCACAAAGTCGCTGCAGATCTGTTGGCTGCACATCCATGATGAGAATCTCCCGTTCCACCACCAAAGGTGCTCTATTGGATTGAGATCTGGTGACTGTGGAGGCCATTGGAGTACAGTGAACTCATTGTCATGTTCAAGAAACCAGTTCAACAAACCTTTGTGACATGGTGCATTATCCTGCTTGAAGAAGCCATCAGAAGATGGGTACACTGTGGTCATAAAGGGATGGACACGGTCAGCAACAATACTAGCCTGAACCGTTGATACAAGGCAGGATGGATCCATGACGCCAAATTCTGACCCTACCATCTGAACGTTGCAGCAGAAATCCAGACTTATCAGACCAGGCAACGTTTTTCCAATCTTCTATTGTCCAGTTTTGGTGAGCCTGTGTGAATTGTAGCCTCAGTTTCCTGTTGTTAGCTGACAGGAGTGGCACCTGGTGTGGTCTTCTGCAGCTGTGGCCCATCTGCTTCAAGGTTGGACGTGTTGTTGGTTCAGAGATGGTCTTCTTCATACCTTGGTTGTAACCAGTGGTTATTTGAGTTACTGTTGCCTTTCTATCATCTTGAACCAGTCTAGCCATTCTCCTCTGACCTCTGGCATCAACATGGCATTTTCACTGCTGCTCACTGGATATTTCCTCTTTGTCGGACCATCCTCTGTAAACCCTAGAGATGGTTGTACATGAAAATCCCAGTAGATCAGCAGTTTCTGAAATACTCAGACCAGCCCTGCCACGTTCAAAGTCACTTACATATCCTTTCTTCCCCATTCTGATGCTCAGTTTGAGCTTCAGCAGGTCATCTTCACCATGTCTACATGCCTAAATGCATTGAGTTGCTGCCATGTGATTGGCTGATTAGCTATTTGCAATAAACACTCAGTAGAACAGGTGTACCTCATAAAGTGGCCGGTGAGTGTACCTCAAACATGAAATGAGACACTAGCTTTTATTAAATGCGCTTTGGGGTTGCATTTTTGATGTATGAAAGGCGCTATATAAATAAAGTTTGATTGATTGATTGATAATGACATTTCAAGTATAATCTATATTTAAAAAGGGGTCAAATTGATCATCCATCTTGCACTTTTTGGTCTCAGTTACCTTCAGCAATAGGGCTCAGCTAGTTTCTGATTATTTCCTCGCTAAAGATGATCTTTTAATCAAAAAAGCCATTCATAAGGTGGTTCAGAAGCCATATGTGGTTTGAATTATGTATTGCTTTGTAGCATTGACCTCCATAAGGTCCTTTTGTCTTGGCTTGTGTAATTCTGACACACTGTCTGTACAGGAAGCATTCGTTCTGAAACTAACCTGCCATGTCTGCAGCTTCTCACGCAGCACACTCTTTATTCTGTCCAGCATGATCAGGATTTTGCTTGGGTTTTATAGAACAAGTCTCCTCTCTCAGTCTTGTGTTTGCTCGTGTTAGTTTAGTGGGAACTGTAGCAGAATGGTCTGTTCTTCTCCAGCTTCCTCCTCTAAGGCCCATGTATCATTAAAAAGTGTATGTAGGACGTGTGCCGTGGGATTTTGTCTGCTTTTAGGACATCAGGTGAGATGTGGTCACCTGCAGGTGTCTTGCCTGCCTTCATTTTTTTGTGTCACATTTAATCTGCTCTTTAGGTTGCTTATTGATGTGAAGGTCTGAGTCTGCTTTGACAATATCCGTACTTGTCTCTGTACAGATCTGAAAAGAGCAAACGTATCCTTGTTTTTTGTTAATAATGTGTAAGAATTCTGATTTTTTGGGAGTCATTTGTGATTTTGTTCAGTTTTAGTTTTGATTTTTTTGTATTTTTCTACTATTTAAATTCAAATTTTCTCATCTCAGACCCCAAAACATTAAGACTAGCTCTGACAAAACATTTTTAGATTAGTACTATTATCTGTTTTGCCACTACTTTCTGTTTTTTTGGCCACTTAGGGGCAGCTGAACAAGTTAATATCACAAGATCTAACTTAATATTACTGTATGAAGTGCAAACAGTTTCCTATTTACACATCAAGCAGACCAGCAACAACATCAAGTGGTCCAATATTCACTTTCTTTTTAGCTCTATTTTGGTCTCCACCAGCCTCAGAGGGAACAATATGGCTTTTTAGCAGCTTAACGTTCCACTACATCCACTAACTAACCGCTAACAGCAGCCTGCTGTGATTAGAAACAAGGGTGATGAAAGCAGTTAGAGTTGATTCGGCCAGAAAACCAAAACAGTGAGCTGAGAGAGGTTCTGTAGAGCCGAGGAGAACTGCAAAGTTTGGTAATAATTCTCTGTCTTGTCACTGAAAGTGACAGTTTTCACATTATACATTGCTGTTTGATCAATTTAATCAATAATTAATAAAAAAATATACATTAGTGCAGCTTTGAAGTTTTCTTGCCTCAGTCTGTATCTATAGATATCCCTGTGGACGTCATTGTGTACCCACTAACAGGCAGGATAAATATATTTCTGCTTTCTTTACTAAGCCTCACACTATATAATTCACCACATGCCTTTATGTGTATACATAGAGTACAGTATAGCTGTGACAACTTTCCTGAATGCGTCATCACTATATCAGTATCTATTTCACGCCCCAGGTGGACTGGTCGCACCCTCGCATCCCTGTTGACCCAGATACCAGCAGCGAGAACAAGCACACCAATCAGCTTAAGTAGTAGGTCAGTGTGTCAAGGAGAGGAAACATATTTCTTTAGTATATTAGAAATATCATGCCTTATAAAGAATCGCTAGTGAGGTGTAAACTGTTGATTGCTGCAGTGGGGTAAGATGGTTAATGACAGTCCCTGGTACACGCCATTATAACGGGCCTTGGTGCACAATAGTCATTGGTTAAAAGGCATACACTCATGCACCATTAGGCGTGTATACACATGTCCATGGGTTGGCAGCTGTTCATTAAAAAAAAAGGAATCTAGTCTTCTCCTGCTGTTATTTTCTCTGTCGTCTTTCCTTATCGCCACTTTCAGTCTAAAAAAGCATGACTGCCCGCTAAGCTTGCAGATACGCTCACCTTGTCAGTCTTGATCATTTTTGCACTTAAACTATCAAACAACTGTATCATCACATGATAGACTTGACGTTTGCAACGTAAACAATATTCGTAACGTAAATAATATTCATCAATCACCACTGCATATCTGTATATGACAGAAATACCAAAGTAAATAAGACAATATTTATTTAATTAGGTTTTTATGCCTTATTAATAGTTTATGTAGAGTAAGCTTATAATTTTATTATAGATTGCTACTAACTATTTTTCCCACCAAAAATGAAAACCATAATAGAGAGGGGTTTGCTTTTTTTGGTCGCAAGACTATCACAGACAACCGCTCACGCTCACACTCAAACTTACAGGCAATTTAGAGGAACCAATAAACTTGAAGTGCATGTCTTTGGACTGCGGGAGGACGCCGGAGAAAACCCAAAGTGACATGGGGAAGAACAGTCAAACTGCACACAGAAGGGCCCCAGCTGGCAGATTCAAACCTGGAACCTTCTTGCTGTAAGGCCACAGGGCCGCCCTATGTCAGTATTTTCTTATTTTCCTCTTATCTTGGTTTGTTCGGGACGTTTCTGGGTGTCAGCCTTTAGTTAGCTGTGTGTACCCCCCAGACAGTAGCTATGTTGTACAACTCTGGGCATCCAGACACCAGCATTATCAACTCCATCTTGTTTTCTGCTTCTGTGATGCCAGCCTCCTTCTATTAGATTGGCCAAAGCCAGGCGGCAACGCTAGAAGTTCAACAGAATTGAGTGTGCGAGACAGAGCAAAATGTGTGTGGGCAAGAACCGCTTCATACCCCTGCCGCCATGTTCGAAACCGCTTCCCTACTGCCGTCCTAACTCCATTGAAATGACAGCAGGTGTTGAGTTGCTGCACGGTGGTTTAAAAAGCAGCTTAAGGTGCTGGAGTCCATAACAAATGAGCAAAATAGAGATTGTTTATCCAAAAAAAGTGCCAGGAATGGATGCTCTGTAACCCCAGACAGAGGTTTGCGCTAAGTCCCAGATGTCCTCAAATCCTAGAAGCGCCCCTGCATACGTGTGCAGGACTTCTGACTGGCCAATGACCTCTTGTCATTTTGCAAAAGTGGCCCCCAGGCAGAGCAAGTTGAGTATCCCTGACCTACAGTATGTGCAACTTCCTGAAATGAGCTTGCAAAGGTTAGAGGAGGAGTTTTGTAAAGTGGAGACCTCAGTGGGGTTTTTTCTGGGAGGCACAGCAAGTACTCTATCATGTAACTGTTGTCTTTTTTTAGAATTTGGTGTAAAACGTGTGGTCAGGTGTTGTCAGGGATTGTCGCTTGAAGCTGCCTCTTGTTCTGGGTTCTGCTCCAGAGCCTGGTTCTTTTGCTGGACACTTTTTCCAAACAAATACACCATGCTAACGTTATTAGCACAAGCCTATGGCATTGTACATTGTATATATTAATGAAGAAAGACAACACGCACTCTCAAAAAAGAGGAAAAAAGTCTGGAGGTGCTCGGCAACAGAACAACAGAATAAACAAGAAAAAGCCAGCAACACTCGGTGTCCTTCGTTGGCAACTTTTAATACCTCACTGGTACAGATAGTTAAACACACAGACCGGTTTCGACAAGTGTCTTCCTCAGTGTGTGAAAAGACAGAAAAGCAGGGTGAGACATGCAGAAATAACCTCCACTCCCAATCACATAGCTGCATGGCATTAGGCAATCACCAGAGCACCAAGAAGAATCCTGGTAATCATAGACAAACATCTCATAGAAGAGAAAAAAGTACAAAACATGTATCAGTAGGTATTAACTGGACCAATATCAAGAAAACACATCTATAATATGAAGTGCCTAAGAGTAATAAATACTTTCTGAGTACACCCAAAAAAAAAAAAAAAAATATATATATATATATATACATATATATATATATATATATATATATATATATATATACATATATACAAAATACTACTTAGCAGCAAATGGTACAGTAAAAAATATATAAAGTGCCACAGGTCAAAGCAGTAGAACATCATAATAAAAGGAGCTAAAGTCAGTCAGCACAGTAAAAGCACATAAAGTGCTGATATCACGGTAACCCCTCCTATATATAACAAGGCATACATTCTAGTACGGCACACAAACATGGCAGAATAAGGCATAAAATAGAACAAATGTAAATATGTCTTAATACATCTTAAACCCTATCGGTATGAAAAACAGTAATAAACAACACTACAAGATTTTATTTTTTACAAAAAAACAGCTCAAGAGAAGTTCCTCATTCATACCCTTCAGGTGTTCAGTTTGCAGCGTGTGGATCCAGAACAACAAATTTGGTTTTACATGAGATCCTACTCTTAATGGGGTATTTACATCCTGAATGGGGATGAGAGAAACTGTCACCTTTAATCATGGCATTACAGTGAACACAACTTCGACATGGATGATTACCCTGAGGTAGAGAGGATAAAAAGTGCTGAGGACATACAAAATAATCTGCTCTGACTAGTTGGTCTCTTAAATTTGGAGCACGTTTGTGTGCAAAAACTGGAGGCTCTTTAAATAAATGACCAACTTGTGGATCACCCGCGAGAATATACCAGTGCTGCCTCAAGCTATTCTTTATATCAACCGAGATGTTAGAGAAGGTGGTAGCACAAACCAGACCTAGAGTTTTTGAAGGACGAGTCTTGGAGGTCAATAAAGATGTTCTGTCAATTTGTCTCACCCTGAGCATACACTCATTAAGAGCCCTTTCATCATAACCTTTAGTTAAAAAATGATCACACAGTTTCTTGGCTTGTTTATCAAAAGAGGCATCAGTGCTACAAATTCTTCTGACCCTTAAGAGCTGACTAAAAGGGAGACCTTTTTTAAGGGCAGGTGGATGGAAGCTGGTGTAATCAAGGTAGCTGTTTGTATCAGTCTTTTTCCTATAAACGCTAGTGCTCAGTAGCTCATTTTTAGCAACCATGACATCAAGAAAAGGAATAGACTCATTGTTAAATTCAAGAGAAAACTTAATGGATGGCATCCTTGTGTTAATGTAACTTCTAAACTCTTCAAGTTGAGCTGTAGTACCCGAAAAAATAAAGAAAATATCATCAATATAACGATACCAACACTTCAGAAGGTGGAGAAAAGGATTATTATTGTACACAAATTCCTCCTCAAAACTCCCCATGAAAAGATTACTGTAATTAGGCGAACACGCCGACCCCATAGCTACGCCTTGGCACTGCAAATAGTAAGCGTCTTCAAACTTAAAGTAATTTTTGTTCAGGATTAGTTCAGCCATGCTGACCAAAAAATCAGTGGGAGGAATCTGAGTCTCTCTCTGGTCCAAAGAATGTCTGAGTGCTTCTAAGCCTTCAGCATGTGGTACGTTAGTGTACAAGCTCGTGACGTCCATGGTGCATAAAAAGTCTTCCTTTTGCAGATTTTGCAAAGACCCAACTTTGTTAAGGAAATCTGTAGTGTCTTTAACAAATGAAGGCAGGTGAAAAACAAGATCCTTTATATGTAGGTTGATGTATTTGGATATAGGTTCAGTCAGGGATTGTGTACCAGCTACAATAGGACGTCCGGGTACAGGCTCAACACAACTTTTGTGAATTTTCGGGAGAGTATAAAACACAGGATACACAGGATATTTTTGATACAAAAAATTGAATTCATCTTGTGAAATAAACCCATCCTCCACTGATTTCTTAAGAAACAAATACACCTCTTCTTTAAATTTTAAAAGTGGGGTCACATGACAACGGTATATAGAATGACCTGTCACTGAGCTGTCTCAACACTTCATTTCTGTATGCGCATTTATTTTGAATTACAATAGCCCCACCCTTATCAGCCTTACAGATAATAATGTCAGAGTCATTAGAGAGGTTGAATAAAGCTTGTCTCTCACATGGGCTAACATTAGAGTGCATTTTATCCACATTACTGGATGTTAAAGCGTTCACCTCTTGTTCAATAATTCTGCAAAAAGTGGCCACAGCAGGGTTGCGCACAGGAGGGACAAATGTGCTTTTAGATCTCAGTCTGATGTTCACATTGGAATCAGGTAGAGCAGGACTTAGACCAGTAGGGACAGTCCGGACAGGAGTGTCAGCAACAGTCTGTGGGGGAAGTGGTCCTTTGTCAAAAAAAGCTCTCAATTTTATAGACCTGAGGAATTTAAACATTTCAACTCTAGTTTTGAATGAATCAGCTTTTCTGAAAGGGACAAAAGATAGACCTTTAGATAGGATAGAAATCTCCTCATCAGTCAGGGGCCTGCTAGACAGATTGATCACCGTCGTGCCGCTGTCTGGGATGTGGTGCCTCCGGCTGGAGCGGTGTCGTCTCCCGCCCCTCCTGGTCCGCCGCCTCGAGTCACGCTCCTCGTATGGTGCCGTTCCCCGGGTCCCCGTAAAAAACGCCACCTCTGGCTGTTGGTCGAAGATGCATCACTGCCGGACCCTCCAGATGATGGCAAACCCGGGTCCCTCGGGCCTCTGTGCTGGCGTCTGAAACGAGTGGTTTGGCCGTCTGATGTCATCCACGAGTATACTCGGCCATTTTTGTAGTCCATGATGTCTCTGTGGTACTTCTCAACCTTCGTCTCAGCTGGCTTTCTCTTGTTTACATTGTATATATTAGCCTAGTGAATGGCGGAGATTTCCTCTACGGGCCCCAGTGAAACCACACTGCTGCTCCGTCTGTATTCACGCCCCTGGATTGCAGCTTTTATAATACTTTGGTTCCAGATATTATTAAATAACATCAGCATGTGTGTGGTAACTCCTGCCCATAAATTGTCCGTCTGTCTGAATTTACATACAAAATGACTGATTCAGTCTCATTCAGACACAAATTTGACATTTCCAAATGATGACTGTTTCTATGGCCACAGTCCCAAGTGCTTTGTTGGCTGGTGACTCAGCAAGCAAGCAGCCATGTGAAAGGAGTTACATTTCTTCCACTGTCAAATACTTCCAAATGCCTGGGAATTGTGGGTAAATCAGATCTTCGGGGATGAGATGGTGTTAAATCTTTGCTTGGCATCGTTTGAGCGCAGCTCCTGCTCTTCAAACACAGTTCCCTCCAGACGTTATTTCCTATAGTGATAAAGATGTCAGACATGGTTCCACTGTCATCCTCTATCAGCAGGTGAAACCTAAAGCTGCTAAATCTGACCTGTGTATCAAATGGATAGTTTTTTCTTTATTCTCGTGAGCAGCATGGCTTTATGGATAGTTATAAAAATCTGTTAGCTGGTCTGTCATTCTGACACTTTGGGTCATCTGAAGTGTCTTTTGTGCCTAGAGGATGAATCTTTTTAGTGACCTGACAAGTTCACACAATTAACATACACTGGCCTAATGCCAAACGACTTTTCTGGGGATTTCACTGTTGCAGACAAATTTCCAATGAATACGATCATAAGATTTTTCCTTAATTTGGTGTAGGGCTCAGTCTGAGCTGGGTTAAGTCAGTCTTTTTCTTGTCTTGTTTTTCCGACAAAATCAAACGGAGGACAAAATCCAAAATGTAAAGTTTGAACGTAAATACAGTTTATCTTTAAGGATTTTATTGATGCGAAATCAACAAGAATACTGTCAACATTTGACACCTTTTATTTGTGTTTCCAGAGTTATGAGTTCTTGTGGACATGTAAGGAAATAGTGATTTTTCCACCAGGAGCAAGATGGGAAATAAACTCTAATGGAATCTAGTTGCAGTCCTGAAAATAGTGACCCTGCAAGATCACCAGTCTTTGCGAAATCTTTAAGGGTGTAACTTCAAAGTCACATCATCTTAAGATGCGAGAGGTTGTCAGTCTTTTAAAGTCTTCATGGTAGGCATTAGGTTATTTCATTTAGTTCCACAATGAGGTTGACATTTATGGTTTTGGTGCAATGTCTCTACAGTTATTGGTGGGCTAGTTGAAAAGATAGATAACACAATCACAAGCTAGAGCCAGGAAGCAATTAGCCTAGCATTAGGACAGGAAACAGGGAAGGAGCTAGCACTGCTCTGTCTACAAGTTCAAAGATTGGCCTAGTCATGCCTCGTAGAGTTGCTACACCTTATGTATTGTTCTCTCAAGAGTATTGTTTGGGTATCTGTACCACAAAGCATACTGCAGTCAAAACAGTCAAAGAGAACAATGGCAGAGCTGACTGCTTTACGGCCACTGCTGTGCACGCTGTTACATAACAAGCTTCTCTCAGTCTTAATAAAAAGTAGGCAAAATACACCTTTTTTTCTCAGGACATTTTCTGAAACCGAGGTACTGATAATTATTTTATTTTATGGCTACAGATCCCAGATTTGAGCACACTGCTTTAACGTGATATTGCATTTACGTTATATTTGCATCTCAAGGTGTGTTTCCATCCACCTCTTTTTCTGTATATTTTCAATACGTGCAAAAAAGCCCTAGAGTGTGT
Source organism: Epinephelus moara (assembly GCF_006386435.1). Taxonomy (NCBI): domain Eukaryota; kingdom Metazoa; phylum Chordata; class Actinopteri; order Perciformes; family Serranidae; genus Epinephelus; species Epinephelus moara. The sequence continues at coordinate 27,059,449 of NC_065517.1, read as the reverse complement.
TCTCTGATTGACTGGCACTCTTTTGATTACATCATCTTGTTTTGCCTAGTTTTCTGCAGTGGCAACTGACTTGAAAATTATCACCACCTACTGCTTACCTGACCCACTCTCAGTATTCACAAAGTGGGTGAAAAAGCGCATACATTTGCATTTTTATCGTCCATTTTCCTTAAAATTTAGTTTAAAGTTTCTACTGTTTGGACGGAAACCCAACTTATTTGATGAGGTACCTCTAAATTGGCCCAGCAGTGCCTCTTACAGTTGCCACGCCTTATGTTTTGTTTGCTCTAGAGTATTGTTCGGGTATTTGCACCACAAAATAAAACAAAAGAAAAGTTTGAAATGGCAGGTTTTCAGTGACAACTTCTTCTAACTTTCCATCTCCATGAAAACTGCATGTTGCACAGGGGTTACCATGGTCATGTAAACCCAAGTCATTGAAAGTCAAGTCATGGAATTAGTAAAAATTACTCAAAGTTTTGGAAAAGTCATGGCATTTTTTTGCTTATGATAAAATAACTTGTTACGGTTATCATCTGTGGTTAACCTTCCATGTAATGTAACATAACAGCAACATAAATTTTATGTAGGCTAGCTAGAGCTGCTGCTCCTTTGTGTTGAAAGGGGTAAGTTGAGGTGGTTCGGGCATCTGATCAGGATGCCTCCTGGGCGCCTCCTGTTATAGGTGTTCCAGGCACGTCCCACTGGTAGGAGGCCCCGGGGCAGACCCAGAATACGCTGGAAGAATTACATATCTCATCTGGCCTGGGAACGCTTTGGGGTCCCCCAGGAGGAGCTGGAAAGTGTTGCTGGGGAGAGGGACGTCTGGGGTGCTTTGCTTGGGGTGCTTTGCTTGGCCTGCTGCCCCGCGACCCAGCCCTGGATGAGTGGATGAAAATAGATGGATGGATAACAAGTCATGAAAAAGTTTTGACATTGTGTCCATGAAAATGTGTAGGAACCCTGGATGTATCAGCCCAAAGCTGGTATGTGTCAGCTGCCTTTCACCAATTGGATGGACACTGACGATGCTACAAAATGTCTACCTTTTTGTGCATCAAGAAAAAAAAAAAAATTAGCCTTGATTAAACTGAGCAGAAAATCACGATAAAACTCAACAGGACCGTTTCTGATCCTCAGTTAGATGTAAAGGCTCTCCCCTCCCGGCTCCATCCGTCTCTTTCTCCTCCTGATTTATGATGTGTTTTCCGTAGGTTTTCTCTGCTCTGTCTTCTCGAGACCTTGAGCATCGAGCTAGTCATGAATATTTTGGTCTGGACAGCTAGCTCACGTGTCGGGCACACACACTCTCGTTCTCATGCGTCTCGTGTCGCTGCCTCTGAGCCTGTCCCTGAGAATGGATTGCCAGGGTGCCAGCACAAAACAAAACTGCTGAAATATTTAAACATCAGATCATTACTACGTTTGCCATGTAATTACACATGCTCATTTCATATTCCCCTCAGTATGGGCGTACGTGTGCCTGCATGAACATGGATAGATTTGCAATGTGTGTGGGTGTATGTATAAGCAAGTATGTGTTTACATGCTCGTCTGCGCTCTCACGCACCATGTGAATGTGTTTATGCAGCAGTACGCGCGTGCGTTCTCGTGTACTCTGTGTTTGTGCGAGCCTCTGTGTGTTTTTGTGATTTTGTCTGTATGCCCGTGTGTGTGTGTGTGTGTGTGTGTTCACAGCTGCTGTGTCTTGGCTAGGGTCCTGAAACACCCTCATCCATCCCCCCCCCCGGCAGCTTGGATCAATACAAATACAGTGAAAACTGAATGCATTATGTTGAGCATATAGCAGTCAAAACAGTCAAAGAGAACAATGGCAGAGCTGACTGCTTATGGCCACTGCTGTGCACGCTGTTACATAACAAGCTTCTCTCAGTCTTAATAAAAAGCAGGCAAAATACACTTTTCGCAGGACTTTTAAAGAGTAAAGTTTCTCTCTTTTACATCTTAAATACTGTGAGGTTATTCTGTGGCTAAGGATCCTGGGTTTGAACACGATGACGGTATTGCATTTACATAATTTTTGCATCTCTAGGTGCGTTTCCTTCCACCTCTTTTTATGTGTATTTTCAATATGCGCATAAAAAAAACAACAAATGTTTGAAAAAAATCTCCAAATATGGCAAAAGAGTTTTTATTCTTGGGTGAGGTGGAAAAGTCGGTGTTTCGGTAAAAAAATAAATGCAGTTAAGATTCAGCAAATAAATGATGTTGTCATTGCATAGACCACAGCAAGCTCTCTTTGTTGTCCCTGAATGGCTTTAACAGGCTTATGTATGCATATGTGGCTGTTACCAAAACTCTTCCAAAGGCATATAGCTGTAATATTAGCTACTCAGTACTCTATTTCTATTGTCCAGTGTGCTCTTCATTATTGTACATTGATTGTTTTCATCATTTGAAGTTTGACTGGCGCTCTTGTACTTACGTCATCTTGTTTGGCCTAGTTTTTCTGCAGTGGCACCTGACTGGATAATTAGCACCTCCTACTGCTTATCTTGATGAATCAACGCCCAGTATTCACATAGTGGATGGAAAAAGTGCATAAATTTGCATTTTTATTGCAGATTTTCTGAAAATTTGGTTTAAAATTTGTAATACTTGGATGGAAACCCAAGTAATTTGATGAGGTTCCTCAATTTTTCAAAGCTTAATTTTATTCTGTTATTAAAATTGAAACACAACACGCAACTCTTCCTGGGTTGCAGTGGTCTATTTGACAGATGTTTTAGGCTTTCAGGCGGTCATCTAGGCCCCCAGGAACAGCACCGGGCTTTGAAGCCAATTTGACATAGTGGCGAACTGCATAATTACAACTGTTAGGTTCGTCATTGGGCCCAAAAGACTTTTTCCGATAGACTGACATTGTGAAAGAGACATCTGAAAATCAGTGGATACATTTTGTTTGACCATCACAACCCCTGCGGAATGTCTCATTTTACGAGTGAGATGCAATCTAGTTTGTCCGATAACATTTCAAGAAGATCAGGGTAATTTTATACCCAGGAAGTCAAATGGTTTTTGGGTTCATGTGCCACTGAGCAACTTTCAAAGAATTGAATGGGGTCCTGCCTTGAACGCTGTATCCAGGTCTCTTTATACATCCATTCTTTAATCAGGGCAGTATCCGAGGCTGGTAACAGTTTTCTTATATACAGTCCATTGGTCGGTCATGTGACTGATAAATCACCATAGATACCAAGTATATAAAACATTCATTAATTTTCCATGACCGCTTATCCTGTTGGGGGTTGCGGGGTGCTGGAGCCTATCCCAGGTGACACTGGGTAAGAGGCAGGGTACACAGTGGACAGGTCACCAGACTATCACAGGGCTGACACATAGAGACAGACAACCATTCACACCTACGGACAATTCAGAGTCACCAATTAATCTGCATGTCTTTGGACTGTGGGAGGAAGCCGGAGTGCCCAGAGAGGACCCATGCTGACACGGGGAGAACATGCAAACTCTGCACAGAAGGGCTCCCCCAACTCGGATTCGAACCAGGAACTCTCTTGCTGTGAGGCGACAGTGATAACCACTGTACCGCCTAGTATATAAAACAACAGCAAGAAAATAGTTAAGTCACTGGAGTAGCCAAAACCAAGTCTCGTGCAGCCAGACGTATTGCCACAGCGTCATGTCAGTGCTAGAGAAAGGTCTGGAAGCACACATTATCTTTCTGCTACAGGGGCAAAATGCTCTGCCGTTTTTGTGTTCTTTTAACCAACCACATTTGTCTTTGGAGGCGCTGAGCCCAGAAAGCAGCGACAGTGCTGCTGCAAAATAGTGTCAGGATGAACTGATGTTGGTGTTCACATTTGCAAGTGGGGAGGCGAGCGCTGTCAATAAAATGCCTCTGCAACTTTTACAGATAAAAAAGACCAACATAATTTGATAATCGGCGCCTGAGAGGTGAAGCATGACTGTACCTCAGCTCTGGAGGAGCTCATATGGCTGGTTAAAACCACGGACAATTTGCCCGCTATATGTGGCTCTAGCAGAACATAATTACGACGTTATTACAGAAGCGCATGCCGCTGCTAGAGTTAAAAGATGTTGCAAATTACTTCTGACTCGCGGTGTCAGACAGCGGATCGCCTTTGAGCATGAGATTCCCGCTGACTGAGTTCCCTCTAAGCAGTAACTTCCTAAAAGAGTCTGATAAGTCCAGGGCTGTTCATAAAACATTCAGGACGCCACAGTTTATTCCACACTACTGAAGCTGCTCCTCTTTTTGGAACCACCACGGAGTCTGTAATAACTTCACTTTCAGCCATACTTGTTGTTGCCGTGGGGAACAGTTTGACGTCAACAAGCCGAAATATATCACGATAAGCATTTTTCGTATGATATAAGAATCTGGTGAGTCAGACTAGCCAAGCAGTTTCTGAAATGATTTTTTTGAGATGAAACTGAGTTGAATCAGACAAGACAATGTTTTCCTGCCACTTACATCGTCTGGTCTGAGTGAGCACGTGCACACTGTAGCCTCATTGTCTTGTTTTGACTTTAAAGGGATGCAACCCTGCTGCTGGAGACCATTAGGACACGTTTTTAGACAGTCTTTCTGCTGCACCGAGCTGTCGTTAGATCATCATAGGAAGGGTTAATAGACTACAATAGAAATGCTAAACTATTTATTATGAATTGGGCTTAATGCAGGTTAATTACATGTTTCCATGAAACTAAAAAAATAACATAAATCACAGCATGATTAAAAAAGTGCTCCTGGGAATATTTATTGTTTTTCTTTTATTTGGTGTTCCCATAGCTTTGTGTAATAATGAATTAACCCTGGCAACAGTTTTATTTCATTTTATCTTGGTGTTAGATTATTAGGTCGCATTAATCTCATTGGTTAATTGCATTTTTTAATTGAAGGTCTTATTTCATATATGGTACAATAGCGTGTTTCTTAAGGGAGCATAACCTCATGATCAATGGCCTCTGGGTATGATTTCATTATCTTCCAACTTGATTTTGCAACAGTTTATTTTTGTCTCTTTGTAGATATAATTTCAATAATTTTCCAAGAACAGACAGTGATTACACAATTGTTGTGATCACACAATCTTCTCACATGAAGCCTTGAAGAATCAGCTTGAACCGGTCTGACCCTTTCAAACTGATCATGTTTATTGTGATTATTATGTCCCTACTAACTTTGCACGCTGTGTGCAAGACCCCCAGGAGGGCACTGTCCCTGAACATGACACCATCTCATCAGACACCAACAATCAAATTACATTCATAGTTGTCTGAATTACACTCGTTGGGCCATCTTAAGTAGTGAATCAGTTGTAGAGAAGCGGCTGAACCTGATGACCTTGTCTCAATGGTGTTATATTTTGAGCTGCAGCTACTTGATTTGCTGTTTGGAGAAGCTGGCCGTTAGCAGACAGCTTTACCTGCTGTAACGTTTCTCTGCGTTTTATTCTTTCCTTTTAAAGTTGCGGTAAAACTTGTGAAAACCTTTTTGTGTTCTTCTGTCTCAGTCACGTGTACTGTAGCTTCTTACCTTTCCCTTCTCCTCTCCTCAGGAGATCCAGCAGCAGCAGTCAGTGAAGGAGCCCTACGGACTCAATCTGGCTGAGTTACCCGAAGACAAAGACCTGCGCATTTATGAAAGGTAATAAGCAGCCTCAACAAGCACGGTACCATATCCTGTTTAACTGGAATCCTGTGTGCAGAAATTATCTTCTTCCAGATGCTGTTTATAAGTGTGTAGGCTTATTGTGCGTGGGGCAGATTTAAAGCTCTGACAGCTCTGCACTAAAATGATCAACTTCTCCTCCATATTTACCATAGACTGGTATTTACGGAAGAAGGGAAAGAAATCTGTCACAGCCGTCGCGCCTTGAAAAATGGGCACTTGGGAGCGTGTGCGCACCGCTCTGGCATCACCCTGGCGTCGCTCTGGCGTTTTAGCGTGCCTGCCTGGGCGTCTACATTGAAAACAATGAATTTGAGGGCGCAAAAAAGGCGGTATGTGTACAGCCCCTATATTAGGTAAACTCAACTGTCTCAATCTGCTCAATCAGCTCAGCCATAGATTCCACCTTTTCAAATATAATAATATTTAGTTGTGGTCAACATTGTCAACTGTTACTGATCCCGGGGGGAAATTAAATTTTTTTCACTCTGTTGTCATATACACACAGGCCCAAAAAACACACATGTACGAACAGGACCTCTACATGCATTAAATAGAGTGAGGGGGCTGTCCATGGCCTTGAGCAGTTGGGGGTCAGTGTCTTGCTCAAGGGCATCTCTTTAGTGCCCAGGAGGCCAACTGGCACCCCTCCAGCTACCAATCCACACCATATTTGGTCCGGACAGGGACTTGGACCGGCGACCCTAGGGTACCCAACCCATGTCTCTATGGACTGAGCTACTGCTTTACCTTCTTGCAGCCTCCACGTTGAAACTTAGTAGGCTTTTAATTTGAAGCAGTGACTGGAGTTCCTTTTACAGTGCTGGCCCCGTTGTTGCGGTCTAGCCCCCAAAATTCATGTAAATGCATGTTAAAATGAAGGACAGTACACTTCGACGAAGAAGAAGAAGGGACCTGCTTTCTCTGGAGATGTACCCACTGATCATTTAACACAGCCCTCCCCTCTTCAGCTCTGGTTTGGGATGGACGTCCCCGTGTGACTGCTGGAGCCATCGGCCACAATTGGAGCCAAGTTCCACTAGTAACAAACATCATATCAGTCATCACGGCGATACTGTAACACATAATATTTACCTCAATTTTCAATCAGTGTCTAATTTTCACCTTCTCCTCCTAACAATGGAGGCACCCATTCTGACATTCTAACACACAATATTCAATAACATTTAAATAAATGTAAGGCTTGTGTCATACAGACACAGCTGCTCCTCCAACAAATTGATGGCAGTGCCCCCCCTCCAGCAGAAAAAAGAACCATGCCTCACCACAAACAATGCTCAGAAATAGCCTGAGGAAAGTGTCAACCTGGCCTCCAAATTCCTCAGATCCCAATCTGATCGAGCATCCATGGGACATGCCGGTACCCCACCTCACAACCGACAGGTCTCAAAGGATCCGCTGCCAGCGCCCCATTGCCAGACTCCACAAGACACTCCCAGAGCTCCTGTGTCCATGCCTTGACATGTCAGAGCTGAGTGTGATCCAAGAAGGCCCCACTGTGGATTGAGGGTACCTCTGGGGTACCAACGCGTCCCATGAATGCTCAATCAGATTGTGAAGAGGTTTTCTTTATGAATTCAGCGTAACACAGGGTGAGTAACTGATAAACAGCGGCTCATTCGGGGGGTACAGTATTTTTTTAATTTGACAATATGTTCATTATTGAGGTTGTAGTTTGCAGAGGTGTTGAAGCGGACTGCATTATACTGAGAGATATTTCTGAAGTTTTGAGGAAGTAACACGCACACAACCTCTCAAACACAGGGTATGTGTGCTATATCTCATACCTACTGTACCAACTTTAGCTGGCTTCCGGTTTGTCTGTTTGTCCTTCAGCTCTCAGTATATATACATATGTCTAGCATATTTTTTGATGCCACGTTGCAGCAAACGGCTGCGTTATTTTCTGATTGCCTCTGCTCATTTAACTGGTCCTGAGGAAAATTTATTTATTGTTACGGACGATGCATTCAGTTCCCAAGACAGATAGGGGAGGAACAAGCAGTCAGCATCAGTCGGCCCCTCAGGGTGATATCGGTCTTTTTGGTAAAGGGACATTGTCAACTCTGCCCCGCTGTGTGCATCACACTTCTTACCTCATTGCTTTTTTTGTCCACCTCTCCCTTCCTTTAACCCCAAGTGTCACTTTCTGTCTGTCCTTTCTGTTTCATTTTGTCCTTTCTCCTTGTTTGCTCCCCACCTTGTTGATGAGGTACAGTGAATAGCCATCGTCAGGCTCTGATAATGAACACAGCTGTCTGTTCTTTGGATCCGAACTGCACGTTTGATACAGTGTGATGCGTTTGATGGAGCTTTAATAGCTTTTTTTCCACACACTCTGCTGTCCTAAACCCACTGAGGATAACTGGTATGGTCTCATCTTGAAGCAATACAGGGCTGCAAGTAAAGATTATTTTCTACATGTTGGAAAAGGTCGATCAGTTTTTCCCATGTGTCTTGTTTTGTCCACAACCCAAAGATATTCAGTTTACTGTAAGGAAGACAGAAAAAAAATCACATTTAAGAAACTGGAATACGAGAATTTTGACTTAGAAAAACATGAACCAAAAAAGAATAACACTTTTGATATTGATCAAATTTACATGCAGTATAAACCCAACAACCAAGTATAACAAACCCAACAACCAAGTAGCTACTGCATAGTTGTCTAGAACCTTTTTGACTTGGGACCTCTAATAATGAAGCAATGTCAACTTGTGACCACTCATCCATGGTTATTCTCTCAGAGTTGATATGAGCTGTCATTGGTTTAACCAAAATGCAATTTCCCCTTCTTGGCAGCTTCATTTAAAAGACTTTTAGAGGCGAAGAGGTGAAAGTATTCCGGTTGTTCTTATGCCTCTGCACCAGCGATGATTGTAGCCGGAGGCATTATGTTTTCGGGTAGTACGTCAATCCATTCCTTGTGAATGCGATATCTTCAGAACGGCTGAAGAGAATTTCTTCGAGTCAACTCAGTGATGAACTGATTTTGGTGGTCATAGATCAAAGGTCCAGGTCACTGTGACTTTGTTTGTCTCATTCTTGAAAACACGATACCTCAAGAACACCTTGAGGGAATTTTTCAAATTTGGCGCACATGGACACCTAAGGTAAGTGTCATCAATTCACCAAATGTGTCCCTTTCTGTTCCTGAGTTATGACATTGAGTAATGGCCAGAAAACTGTTTTATGCAGAACATTATGATGTCACAATCAGTGTTGGGCAAGCTACTTGGAAAGTGTAGTGAGCTAAGCTACTAGTTACTCTAATATTAAATGAAGCTTCACTACATCAAAGCTATCACCCTCAGAAATGTAGCAAGCTAAGCTACAGCAAAATGAAAGTAACTAGTGCAACTACATCCAAGCTTTTTACTAAATTGAACCAACTTCGTGCCAAGTCAGTGTTATCTTACTGATCAATAAAACTGTCAGTCAAACAGATAGGCAGGCAAAAAAGTTAAGTTCAATTGTTTATTGAACAGTGAGCTGCGCTAACTCACAACACGACTCAAACCACAACAGCAAGAATGAAGCACTGCTTCAAACAGTCACAACATGGTCAAAACGTGTATGTATCAATCAATTTCAATCAATTTTATTTATAAAGCCCAATATCACAAATCACATCATCACAACATCATTTGCCTCACAGGGCTTTACAGCATACGACATCCCTCTGTCCTTAGGACCCTCACAGTGGATAAGGAAAAACTCCCCAAAAAAAACCTTTAACGGGGAAAAAACGGTAGAAACCTCAGGAAGAGCAACTGAGGAGGGATCCCTCTTCCAGGACGGACAGACGTGAAATAGATGTCGTACAGAACAGATCAGCATAATAAATTATGAGTAATCCGTATGACACAATGAGACAGAAAGAGAGACAGAGATTGATGCAGGACAGATGGTAATGACAGTAGCTTATAACAACATTAATGAAAGTAATAATATTATAATTAATAATAATATATTAATATCTGATAGTATACATGTGTGACAATAATCATATGTGTATAATAACAATAGAAGTATGACTAATGATAGCAGCAGCAGCAGCAGGAGGCATTAGGCAGGACCACGGCAGCAGCACAACCACACACGTCACGCTATCCAGGCACCGCTGCAATGTATGTGTATGTACACTATAAAAACTCAAAATCTTACCAAGAATGTTTATTTCTAGTCAAAACAAATCTCATTACAATTGAAATAAGACTCATCACCTAAAAAGTAACTTGTTTTTAGTCAATTTTCACTTGTTTCAGGAAAATTTTCACTTGAAATAAGTAGAAAAAAATCTGTCCATGGAGCAAGTTTTTTTTTTTTCTTATTACAAGCAAAGAAAAAAACTTGCTCCATGGGCAGATTTTCATACTTATTTCAAGTGAAAATTTGCTTGAAACAAGTATTTTTTTTAAGTGTAAAGAGATTTGTTTTGACTAGAAATGAGGCTAGTAAACACATTTTAGTAAACACATTTTATAGTGAGCAGCATACACATGTATGTCCCCTACAAATCCCAACCGTGTTTACAAAGTTTGAATGAACGAGACGGACGCAAAGGAAACGGAGGCTGCGCATTGATCCTTTTGCCTCTGTCTGCAGGAACGAATATAAATCCCATTCATGATGGGGTCAAATGGATTATGTGCATTATTAACCACAAAACAAGCAAATACTTCATCTTAATGACATATAACACTCATTATGCTTCAGCTGAATCCTCTAAGCAAATGACCATGTTGAATTGAAATTAGTTTATCACGTTAAATGTCCGAAATTGTATGAAATTGCTCCAATGCGTTAAACCAAACTTTGTGCATAATCACACAGCCTGATATGCCCTGGCAAACACAGTGGGACTGCTGTACAGACCGTTGGTCTTTCTTACCCTAACCCTGGTTATTTTCTGAAAGCACAGAGCAAAGAAATGTCTTTTTTTTCTCCCCCGGTCTGCTGTCAGCAGGAGCGGCGGCTGCAGCGGGGATTTCAGCACCACGGACGGCGCGCGTAAAAAGACTTGACAAGCGTCTCCTTTAAATGTGTTTGCTGCTAGAGAAATTATACATAATAAATGAAGACAGTGACATATTTTCAATAAAAAACAATGAGTTGAACGTTCATTTCAAGCTTTTGTAGTACAACGAGTTTCAGAATTGTGCGAGTGCGGCCGGAGAGCGGGCGGCAGTGTTTGATGCAGGAAACTCGATATGGACTTGAAAATCAATTTCGGAGTGGGGGTCGTTCGGAACGGCGGTGTTTCGGAATGGAGGGCTGTCCCCCGTCAGGTTCATGCGGAAGTGACTCTGTGTGGTAGCGGTGACAGTTTTATTTCAGTCCATAACAGAAATCCCCGCCTCGTTTGAGCTTCAGAAATGATTTTGGAAATGTAGCTTGTGTGGACGCTACCGCGCTAAGTGATCAATAAAAGAGCTACTGAGAAGTTACTTGATTCAGAAAACAGCGACGCTACCACCAAGCTACTGAGAAATGTAGTTAATCTACAAACGTCCGCTACTGTAGTGACGCTACTGCCCAACACTGGTCACAATGAAGCTGACCTTTGACCTTTAGGATATAAAATGTCATCACTTCATCATTTTAACCTGTTAGACATTTGAGTGAAGTTTTATCATAATTAACATAAGAATTCTGATGTTATGGCCAAAAACGTGTTTTGTTAGGTCACAGTGACCTTGACCTTTGCCCACCAAATTCTAGTTAGTTTCTTCTTTAGTCCAAGTGGATGTTTGAAACTGTGCTGATTATATAGATCTTCTGTGCTGCCGGGGGGGAGATGTATGTGAAGCATCTATGTTTTCACAGACATGGATGTAAACTGTAAGAGAAACTTGACTGTGTGGGCTGAGCACCCATAATTTCGTTGTACCCTGTACAATGACAATAAAGTCTTTTCTGTTCTATTCTATTGACTGGTTCGCGGAGGCATATAACTGTGAAGCTTTTACTTTGGTTTATGTAGATTGTGTGCAACTCTTCTCTTTCTCTGCCAGCTTTCAAAAGCATGGCCGCAGGTTGCGTCTGAGGTTGCTAAGCAACCTTGACAAGCGATGTATCATAGCCTGTGTACCTGAAATCATGAACACAGAAATGATCTTCTTCCAGGCGCTGTTTGTGTGTAGGCCTACTGTCCACGGGACAGACGTGAAGCTCTGGCAGCTCTGCACTAGAATGATCAACTTCTCCTCCATGGTGACCACAGACTGATATTTATTGAAGAAAAGAAAGAAATCAGTGGCTATAATTCAAATCCACATCCTCATCCTCATCACATGACATGTGGTGTGTCCTGCTTCATTGTAAAAGTTGGATCTTTTAGCTGTTTATCTCAGGGTGCAGCTGTTGGAAATAGGCGCTCGGGAACACATGCGCACCGCGACAGTGTTTAGTGTTACCCTTAAGTGTTACAGGCTTCTGTATTTATAACTTCATTATCTTCCGCCATGTCAGCCCAAGTCACGTTACCTTGCGAGGCAGCTGGACTCACGGTTTCACACAGTAATCACAAGATCATGTGAGAATCAATTTCAGTTTTTCTACACAAATCTTTCATGTTGCATACACCATCATATTGCCCAACCCTAGTCCCAACAGATCGGGGTGAAACGTAAACACCCCTGTTGCATTTTGAATATGGAGCATGACTGTCAGTGTTTCTCACAAAGTGTCCTTGCTGTTAATAACTATGTTAAAATGTTCAGATGTACTGGAAGCTACTGACTGAGGCATATCTCTGCATGTGGAGAGACGTTACAAATCAGTAATGAAAGAATTACTTTTATTTCTTAGATGCGTATCTCTGGCTTTGATGGCAGCCACAGTTTTGAGGGGTGATTGAAGCACAGGGAATTGACTTAAAAAAAAAAAAAAAATCCAAATTGTCTTGAAGAATATTGTTCATATCCTCCTACTGTCGTGGCACATAATGAGAATGAAACTGCATTCATTATTCAGGCTGGAAGTTGGAATGGCTCCAAAGATGTTAGCTGCAGCCAAAGCGCTGCTAATCAGTGCATTAATATTAAAAAATCATAAGCAGGAGCCAGAGGGGAACACTCTCAACTGTTGCATATTATTGTGTCTTTGCAGGAGAAAAATAACCTTGGGGGAAATTTGAGATTTGATGACATTCAAGATCCCAACAGACATGTTGAGCTCATCTCTAAATATTTGTGTTGAAAAATACACAAAATGAATCTAAAATATAAAGGGTCCTTTAGAGATTAATTACACTGTTACCTGACTTTTTTTTAATTACGTTCAGTTAATTTTGCGTTTTTCTTTCTTCTTTTTTTTTCTGCAGGTTCGCACGTCTGGGCGAGAGCCAGCACAGGGTGGAAAGAACAGAACACATAAACCTGGCAAACATCATCTGCTTGTGAGTAAAACACATGACAAATCAACCCAAACACACACACAAAGACCAAAAAAAAAAAGCCATATGTACCCAAACTCGGTAATCCCGATTCATGTGTTTGGTGTCACATGTCAATATGGGTTTGCAGTTCTAATCCAGCCCTTTTAGATACCACTCAGTAGCCTTGGGACAAGTGAACACAGTTGCTCGCACTAAGTGGTCTCCAGGGAGGCTTCTGGCTGTGTGCTGTTTAATCTTAAGCTCTTTTAACCAAATACTCTTTCTTTACTTCTTGTCAACCCCGCTGTTTCCAAGATAGTCCACCCCTTTGCCTTCCTGCTAGCTGCAGCCGTGACCCAGCGGGTGTTTTGTCTTCAGCTAGATTCAAAACTCGACACACGTGGGATGGCAATGTGCAGCCGTACAGACACAGTAGCACTTTCCCTCTTTGTCTTGCTCTCTTTTTCTTTGTGGTTCTGACTCTAACTCACACATTCACAGACAGCATATCAATGGCACAGTGTCTCCACCGTTCCTCTGAATATCCATTCTCTTTTCACTCTTGCTACTTCACGCATAATGTACATGCTTGCTCTGTGAATGCTGTAGCATTGACAGGGCTCAAATCAAACAGTGTTCTGTCAGAGAAATGACGGGACACAAAAATTGCCGTGCTATGCTCCCTCTTCTAATTCTTCTAATGCTCTTCTATTTTTAAACACTCACATGGATATGCTTATACACTGCGTGCAGATACATACAAGGTTTCTCTAAACCCAGTTACCTGTAGATGCAGCACTATACATGCACTCAATGAACTTTTCACACATTTCATACTGTATCACAAGATGGAAAAGCAACAAAACGAACACGGCAAGACACTGGACAGAAGCCGTCAAGTCACCATCATTGTAACACCATTTAGCAGTATAACCTCTTGACCTTTGATGGTCTTGTGAGTCCTGCTGATGCCAGTTTGATGTACAAGGTGATCAATAATTCAGCTCCTCCACAATTAAAAGTGTTCATATCATGTGGTCAGATAATAGGACAACCGATGGAGGTGACTGTGCGTGCGTGCGTGCGTGCGTGCGTGCGTGCGTGCGTGCGTGCGTGCGTGCGTGAGTTTGACAGTTCAACCTTCTTTATTAGAGCAACAAACTTTTATATAAGACAGTGCTGCAGCTTGAATGATTTTTAAATTCAATATGACATCATAGCTTGAATCAACCTGATCATGTACCCAACACGCATAAACGCAAACACGGGATGTGTATGTTGTGAAATCTTGTTCTTGTTGTTGTGGTGCCTTAAAGGGCAACTTCTGTTTCTCAACCTGGACCTTTTTTCCTATGTTTCTGTGTCCAACAATGGAGACAACAATTTTTGAAATTGGTCCAATATAAAGCGAGACCCTGGCAGTGGCAAAACAGGCTGCAATGTAACATTAATATACAATTGCGCACTGTCAATGTACGTCCACTAGAAACTTGATTTTGCCACTGACAGACTCAGATTGTTATTCAAAGGGTGCTTTCAGACCTAGAGTTGTCTTACTTTGGTTCAAATCAGGGACTGATTTTATTACAGAGTTGTATAATTGCCTAGAGTTGGTTTGTGTTCTCACGGCAGCATTTACAAGCAGACCAGTGCCTTGTGTGAGAAAGCTGCTCTTGATTGGTCAGAATTTCCATGCGGGAAAAATCCAGGAAGTAAGCAAACGTTGAAGAAGAGTACACGTGCAAGATAAATGTGACACTTTCTAATGTCACAACGGAGGGACAACTACGCAGGTTGATTTTAGCGCTGCTCATCGTGGACTATATTGCTGTCATTGTTCATTTTAGTCAAACCATACAGTTTGAAAAAGAGGCGCAGCTCCAACAAGAAAACCATGTTTTGATGCATTGGATGTGCTGAATGTGCATATTAAGGCAGTACAGGAGGAGGCGCACATTAATAATCCTCCAGGACTGTAACATGCTCATGTTTAACCCAAACAATGTGTCATGTGACTGCAGTTGGTTCAGATCGAGGTCAGAACATGTTCTCACCACAAATGAACTGCAACAGAGTTCGTTTGTAACCGGATCAAGACCACCTCTTCAAGAAGGTCTCAGTCCGGTTGTTTTGGTGCATAAGAGTGTGATTGCTGTGTTCACGCCTGCCAAACGAACCACACTTAGGAGGCAAAAGAACTTGGGTTTGATTGAATCGAACCAAACAGGGCAGGCGTGTCTGACAACATTATGGAATAGATCCCTACAAAAACTGACCTTTTTGTTAGAATAAGATCCTTTATGTTTAACCAGAAACAGCCTTGACATTGCTGTTGCTAAACCCACCAGACTCCACTTAAATAAACAGTAATTTTATCATTGTACAACACACTTCATTCAGAGTCGAATGAAACAAAATAAAACTCCCAAAAGCCACCTTGGTTCATCTTTCCAGTGTTCCAACAATCACCAGCTCTGATTTGATTGAAATAAACCCTTAATTCACCCAGTTAAATGTGACTATGCTGGATCTATACACGCTAACATGGCTGTTTATTTAAACGGAGTCTGGTGGATTTAGCAAAAGTGATTTCAAGGCTGTTTCTGGTTAAACAGAAAGGATTTTACTCTTTGACAAAAAGGTCTATTGTTCTGGAGATCCTTTCCATGATGTTTTCAGACACCTAGATAATTCATAGTAAGTGAGCTTGTCAGTGGCAAAAACAAGGTTGAAGAATGCCAAAGTTATGTTGTAAAATCTTGTTATTGACATTGTTGTATAGTGAGTAAGTGCTGCCTTGTCATTGTGTTTTTAATTACAGTTTTAATTTTCTAAAACAAAGCTGTTACTCTCTGTTTCCTACCCAAGGATGAAATATGTAAATTAGCATACAGCTAAGAAAATGTGCTTTATCCCTGTCAGGTAAACAGAAATAATAAAAATGAATAAATAAACAACAGGCACCGTAATTGATTTTAGTAATCCAAGTATTAAAGTAAAAGACAACCAGAGATTTTCAACAGTCGGACAAATACATTTTAAAAGGCATATTTCGACTTTTTGGGAAATATGTTTTTTTAATTTTACTGCTGAGAGTGAGAGTGATGCTCCAGCTGCTAAAAAGTAGTTTGGCTGTGTTCTATTAACACATTGTCATAGCAGACAAAAAGTAGCGAGTTTTATATACCTATAAAGCCCTGAGTCCAAAAATAAAAGAAAGGAAGTAAGATATTTGAAAGTACTGATATTTTTATCGAGTGCCTTTCTGCACAGAAATAGTTTACCACTCACTCAGCATAGTGGTATTAAAAATCTATCCCCAATCTCAAGAAAAATAACACTTTCAGCTCAAAATGAGAGCTGCTGGAGCGAAGGCTTTTGAAGGAGAAAGAGCCGAGAGGCAGCAGCGGAGGCATGAGAGGAAACTGACGGGGTTGTTTTATTGTTTTGCTCTAAAAATACATCCAGGTAGCCAGATGGGCTTTGATGTTTAGCTGTATCCATCATAGCTGAATGAAACATAAACAGATATCTGAGAAATGGTACCTGTACAGACCAGACAAATGGTAGAGGACAAAAATATATCAACGTGCTGAAGCTTTAGTTCGTCTTGTGCTGCACTTAAAAGCGAGAGTTGGCAGGTGAAGATTTCTGTTTGTAGAAGATCTCGCAGCTTTGTAAGAGGACCATGAGTTAAAAGGTTTGTCATAGCTAACCATTTTCTAGAAAGCCAGATGGAAGCAAAGGGGTCATTGTTCAGAGGAGGAAAGGTTGAAGGTCATGTGAAACAGACACTGCTGGATTAGGCGGAGGTCTTTGGATGTGCAAATCCCAGCTCATTGTACCCTGTCAAAGAGCCAAGTCCTAGGTTCTTTTGTGGATGATCTAATCTCTCCAGGAAAACACACAGAGGGTCAAAATTTAAAGTGCTTTGGCACAAACGCATATAAAACTATATTAGGAAGGAGGAAACGAAATATACCCAGATATCTAAGCACTTATAATGGCATAAGTGGGTATATTTCGTTTCCTTTCAATATTAAGATTATTTAGAAAAGTGTTTGAAGCATTTTTGGGGTTGTTTAATTGATTATTTTGTTTTTTGAAGTGACTGCACTGAACAAACCCGGTTGGCTCATCTTGAAGGGTTGTAACAAGTTTAAACTTTGTCCAATAATGAGCTTTTCCCTTGGTGTTGCTCACCATCTTAAGTTCACCATCTTCAATCTTTTTCTTTATGTTGTCCATGTTTGTGGCGGGACCTGTGGGCTGGACGTGCGAATGGGATCAGTAAAATATGATGAGTGACGTGCAGCGGAGAGGGAGAGGCACAGCGGCTGCTGCGTTTAAATGTTGCTGTTTAAATTCGTTAAACACAAACACACATCTCTCTAGTTGGCAGGTTAAAAAAAAAAAAAGCCCAAGCCCAGCCTGTGTCTGAGGTAATGATGTGGGAATTGGCCCAAAGCCCGGCCCTCGGGCTGTCGGGCTTTTCAGGCCCCTCGGGCCTCGGGCTCCAGCACAGGTCTCTAAACCAAACGCTATCCTACAGCCCGCTTATTAGGTTACATTACATCATCCAGATTCCTTCTAACAGCTGTTTTTTTTTGTTGTTGTTTTTTTTGTTTCTGTATTTGTGCAATCATTCTGTATTTTGATAATGGAGCGATTTGATGAAATAATGTCTAAATAGAAGATATTTTAAACTTTGAATACATCCATCCATTTTCATCCGCTTATCCGGGCTGGATCGCGGGGGCAGCAGGCCAAGCAAAGCACCCCAGACGTCCCTCCCCCAGCAATGCTTTCCAGCTCCTACTGGGGGACCCCCAAGGCGTTCCCAGGCCAAACGAGATATGTAATCTCTCCAGCGTGTTCTGGGTCTGCCCTGAGGCCTCCTACCAGTTGGACGTGCCCGGGACACCTCCAGCGGGAGGCACCCAGGAGGCATCCTGTTTAGATGCCCGAACCACCTCAATTGGCCCCTTTCGACACAAAGGAGCAGCGACTCTATTCAGAGCTCCCTCCGGATGTCCGAACTCCTCACTCTATCTCTAAGGCTGAGCCCAGCCACCCCACGGAGGAAACTCATTTCCGCCGCTTGTATCCACAATCTCATTCTTTCAGTCACTACCCAGAGCTCATGACCATAGGTGAGGGCTGGGACGTAGATGGACCAGTAAATCAACCCGCCTATCCATCTCACGCTCCGTTCTAACCTCACTCGTGAACAAGACCCTGAGATACTTTTTTTTTTTTTTTTTTGTAAAGATATTTTTGGGGGCTTTTTAGCCTTTAATAGATAGGACAGACAAGCGTGAAGGGGGGAGAGAGAGAGGGAGTGACATGCAGCAAAGGGCCACAGGCTGGAGTCGAACCCAGGCCGCTGCGGCAACAGCCTTGTACATGGGGTGCCTGCTCTACCACTAAGCCACCCGCGCCCCAAGACCCTGAGATACTTGAACTCCCTCGCTTGAGGCAGTAACTCTCCCCCAACCCAGACAGGGCAATCCACCGGTTTCCGGCAGAGAACCATGGCCTCAGACTTGGAGGTGCTGACTCTCATCCCAACTGCTTGACACTGCAAAACGCCCCAGTGCATGCTGGAGGTCACGGTGTGATGGAGCCAACAGAACCACATCATCTGCGAAAAGCAGAGATGCAATTCTGAGGTCTCCTTGTCACTTAGAATACAAGGAGAGAAAAAAGGAGGTGGTGAGTGTGTCTATTGAACCAAACAAGGGCAGGACATCATGGACAAAGATGCACTGAAAGTATTTTTAATTTGCTTCTTTCGTCCAACCATTGGTCCAAAATCCAAAGACTCTTCATCTACTATTATAAAAGTGCCAAGTGCCCTGCATCCAGTGCATATTGAGATATTTAAGTCTGGACCAAAGTGGTCAAACAACTGAGTGCCATTGCCGTCCATAGAGTATAAAAATGGTTTTCGAATACTTGACGAAGTCCTGCTGCGCTTACAGTTTGAAAGACGGCAGATTGTAGAAACATAATTGTTCAAGTCTCTCAGGGTCAGTGCTGCTGTCCTGGAGTAGTAAAGGCAGTGAAGCAGCCCAGGTCTGACAGATACGATTACCCGCTCACTTGACGTCTTCTTGCGATGATGATAAGATGAAAATTGGTGACTTCAGAGAAGAATGAAGGAGAGATGAATTTTCGAGCATCTGACTCCATCTTTTAGTGCCGTCCAAGGTTTTTTTGAGTGAACGCATGACTCTTATGGCTGTCTTTGAACACGGGATTTGTATGAACATGTCTGCTCAAAGAAATGCTATTTATAATTTAGCACAGGTGAAATTTATTACATTTCACACAAAGGTGGCAGACATACAGATACTGGATTTTGTGTAAAAGAACAGCCTCAGTAAGGTCTTTTCATCTGCCTATATCATCACTCTGGCCTTTCATTAGTCCATCTGTCTATTCCTGTCCCCCTCGTGTCAGGTCCACAGGGCCCGGCAGGTCTGTTGTTGTGCAACACTGCTTTTCTAAGAGCTGTTACAGAACCCAAAAACCCGTGAATCTGTCACCTCCCTCTGTGCAGTTCCTCTATTGACCCATCAGGCATAGGTAATGCTTCCTCAATTGGTGGAGGTAAAAGCGGAAAGGATATGAATGCTGTGGCAGATTCCTGTTGAGCAGCGTCAGTGAGGTGTGGTGATTTGTCTCTGCCTCAGATCATAATGAGCTTTTAACTCACAGATCCAGTTGAATGGACAATTATCACTGACTGAGAAGAGATCAGTTACTCTCTATAAATGATCATGTCCGATAAAGGTGTCGTCCCAGTCCTGTTTTACACAAGCTGTGTTGTGATCATGATCAGCTTTACAAGTTTGAAAAATTTGGAGACTTTTGTTAACTTATACAATTTATCAGTCATGCTCATCTGATAATTATTCTCCGGTCTGATCAACACGTTACATCCATTTCTACAATGTGACACTATAGCTGGGGGATCTCTGGCTTTACTCTACATTTCTCATCACTTGACATGTCGGCAGACTGCAGTCATTATTTGTAAGAGCTGCTGAGACGTCAGCTATGTGTGAAGAGTCACTATGTGTGAAGAGTCACCAACCAAATCAACAGACAGAGCACAAATCAGGACTTGTGTGTTTGACACCATAGACGTATATATGTAGACGCCTCATTGACTGTGTCAGCTCGTTGCAGCAGTGCGTCAATGCCGCCGTCATATTGGAGAGAGCAAGACTTGCCTGTCGACAAACAAGGAGCTGTAGCTTTTCTGGATAAAATAACACTACAATGTTTATATTTCTCAACTGATTGCAATGAGATGTTTTTGTATCCATGGGTTTATAATTTACGTGTATTAGAAAAAAAGGTTTTGTCTCCAGTTAATTATAACATTTAGGCTATAATCACTGTTGGACGCTCAAAAGAGGAGTGTGGGTTAGGTTTAGCCTACATGAACTGAATACTGTGTGATGTGAAATGATTGTCATAAAGAACTGTTATAACTTCCTGGAAGTAACACTACACAACTTTCCAACTAGCTAATGTTGTCTTCTTATCAACTCCTTCATCAGAACAGACTACAGTAACTTCCACCACTGCTCATTCTAGAAAAAAAGTGTTCTTTATTTGGGTTTTTAAATGGCCAATGGATCATAGATGTTTGTTTCTGCCTGCCAGCATTCAGCCATAGCTAACGTAGCTAGCACACTAATGTTAGCAAGCCTTTTATTTTCCTGTGCCTGGCTGCAGACGGGAACCGATCTAAATAATATAATATTGAATCAGTTTAATTCAGGTATATAATATAACATCATCATGCACATTTAGCACAATTGGTTACAAAAGAATCTGCCACCCCTTAATTTGATGCTTTGGGCCGTAAAAGAAAAAAACAATACATATATAATTGTAACCTGATAGACGCAGTAAATTTTACTTCAAACTGACTCCAAGAACGCACGTAAAACACAACAAGATCATTTCACAAAAGTATAAAATGAATAACTACAAAATATAACTCTCAAGAATCATAGAAAAAAAAACATTTTTTTTTTTTTTGCTAGTCACTATTATTAGCCTAAGCCTCTTTACATAACATAAATTAGCCGAGTGGCTAGCAGACTTTCCTTCACTAATAGTTTAATAAATAACTTGCATTACTTAGACATTTTCTTACTCGCCTTTGCTTAAAGTCTCGACAGATCAGCAGAGTTTAATTTCAGCCTACATGCGTGTTTTTTCTGCCAGGCATTGTTGAAACAAAGGAGCTAATGTTGGTGTTGCAAGAGCAACAACTTTAAGGGGTGATATGCCCGGCCAGGTTCATCATGTTTCCTGAATATTTTATATAGTATTGTTGTCTGTTGAACCATCTTTTCTCCAAAATCCCAAATATTTCCATTCTGCTGATTTATTCCTTCCTTATTGTCTTTCCCTGGCTGTTTGTCATTATCTCTCTGGCATTAGCAGGTGGTGACACAGATGTGCCATGGGAATTTTAAAATGAAGGCATATCTTAGAGATGATGACAGTTTTTACTTTCCATCAATGACATTGGATTTTTGATCATTAAATCAGGACATCGATCCAGATCAATGGATCATGACATAGTAGTGTGCACTGCAGGCGAGCGTCTCAAGGTGGGTTTCCATCCAACTGTTTTTATGTGCTTCCTTCATAGCTTCTTTGCACATGACGTCATATGTCAGTGTGCTGTCCAGACGGAGGGCAGGGAACTGGAGTCAGAGACTACCAACACTGCACCAACGTCTAAAATTTGCTCCGTTTACAGCTGTTCCAATCAATCAAATTGGGAAAAAAACAAATGCAGAGTTGAAGTATAAAAGACAGTTACACTCAAGCAAATTTACCCACCCGACCAAAAAAACAAGACAGCCGTCGTTTCAGTCATGGACCTGGAATAGTTATAGTCTGCTTGAGTCTTGTACGCTTTCATCAGGTCACCATGTAACATTAGTAACGTCAGGAGGTCTGGAGGATGAGGTAGTTTGTTACAACAATAGTGTCCAAGTTTGGATGGAAACCTGGCTTCACCTTGTCCAAAAATACAATCAAACGTGATTTTAAAAAAGCCTCAGCGTCTTGGTTGCCTTGTGACAGTCCGTCTTTGATTTGGAAGTGGGCACTCGGACCTCGGTAGACCTGCTTGCAGCTCCTGTATTTGCTTCATTTTCCATTATACCCTTAGCTGAGAACTCCATGATGACACGAGTAAATAATTTATCTCAAGGCTTCTTCGAGCTACCAGGGCCTCTGCTGAGGCTTTGATACAACCAGTTATCAGGGAGCTGCATGTGTGAGGCAGGCATGTGTCTGAGCAGCTGTTGAACTAGCCGGCTGAGTGGATAACCTGAAGAGCACACGGTTGATAATCCACCCTGAAGGTGATGACACATGCTTTAGAGTGTAGTTTCTGTGGAAATGTGAGTAATCCAGCTGTAAAAGTGCCCATCTCTTCAATCCTCATGTTGTTTCCATTAACAGTCCTCTTAATGACTCACTCTCTCCGGCAGATTTTCAGAAGATGTTGGTCAGACTAAAAAAATGTTCTAGGCCTTGCTGCACTTTTTTCATCACCTAGTGACAGCTATAGATAGAAACCATTTTCCTCTGATGTTACAGTTAAACTTTATGGCTTGTTTTTCTACCTCCACGTGATTTGTGTGAAAGTGGTTCTTCACTGCATCCATTATTTGAACATGCTTCTGCCTTTCCCTCCTCTTCTTCGTCCTTCCCTCTCAGAGAGCCGGTGTCCTGCTTCCCGGAGGACAGCATCTATGGCGTTTCTCCCCCGCAGGTGGACAGAGACAGCCGCGATGAGTTTGAGAGCCATGTGACGACGGGTCAGGGCCAGGTGAGGGTGCTGTGCAGGGAGGACATGCTGATGTACAGGGAGTACGTCAAGAACAGATACATGTGAGACGCACACAACAAGGACCTGATTTCTTGAACCAGTATGCAAATCCAGATGATCTGATTCAATCAATGAATCTGATGTTTGGAGCAAGAGATGTTTCCTTGCATGTGTAAATCCATTTTGCTTTTCTGTTCAGAGTAGACCACAGTCCAGTAGCCCATAGTGAAGATAACAGTGCATATACAGCCCATGTGTCCTGTAGTAGGACTAAACTGTGTGGGTTAATTTTTCTTTTTAATGAAAGTCATTTCTGTGTTTTAATAGCTTCAAATGTTATCCAGTTGTGTCAGGTGTGCCTCAACAGGATGCCTATATGGTGCTTTTTATTAGCTCTTTGTATTGTTTTCCATCAATTAAGTTTTAGTAGCATTTCTTTTAAGAAGGGTTATTTAACTGTATGTATGTTTGGAACATGTGAATTGTTTTGACTCCTAAAAGGACCTTGTTTTCCCATGTTTCTGTGTCAACGTGACTAAAGGAGACAACACTTTTTATTAAATGCCACAGAGGTTAAACAGGCTGCAATATAATCCATACAGGCTATTGACCCTTTGCTAAGCCCCGCCCCTTTGTGATGAGGCTATTGACCCTTTGCTAAGCCCCGCCCCTTTGTGATGGTCTGTCAAGCTGTTTGTGCTAATTAGGCAGACGTTGAACTGACCAGGAGGATAGCACCTTGGAGACTGTCCTTCAATGCTGGGTTTTTAAATCATGTAACGTTACAGCAGTAACAGAAAGTTTGCAGATTGTTCTTATTTTTCCCTTGAATTTATGGTTTAAAAGGTAAACTGAAGTGTGTTTGTTTAATATATTAATTTGAAATTGCACTTCTTTCCCATTGTTGACCAATTAACATGCCTGTTCTCTTGTTTTTGCCAGTATTGGCAAGTTACTTAAAATGCCTGTCCCGACTTAATATTTAGCCATGACATTGAAAATCTTTTAGATAACGCTAAGCTACGTTTTCTGTACTCCAACACAACAAACTCTTCCCGGCACTCCTCTCTCCAACTCTCACTACTCTTCTAAAGTTGTTTTTCTTGCAGCAAGTCGACTTGTGAGATTTCAGAACGAGACGTCTCCTTGGGCGAGACTTAATAGTCACAATAACAAACAGACCAGGGAAAGATAAAGATAAACGTTCCCATTCTCTGTAGGGTCTTTTCCATATTGTTGTCAGACACCTCTTATAACAATCTGATCCTGTCAGTGGCAAAAACAAGCTCTTTTAGTAGACGTAAATTGACAGTTTACAATTGCCTGTATGGATCACACTGTAGTCTGTTGCGCCCAGCGGTCTCCCTCAACACTGGACCAGTTTCAAAAGTTGTCTTCAGTAGTCACTTAGAGGCTGTGTCCTGGGGCCACTGTATTTTAAAAATCATTGCAAATTTGAGCGCCGTGTGTTTACGCTACGCTACGACAAGGTGCTAAGTGTCTATTCTGCTCTGAGCTCTGAACGTTTGTGTTTTCTTCTGAGCACCGAGAGTCCAAAATGTTCAACTTTGGGTAAAACCTTGTGCTTGTCACAGCCACTTTTTACCCAAACCTTTAATCACAGTGGAGAAGGGGTGGAACAAATACCACAAAGATAAACTATCATATCTTATATGTACAAGTGCTGAACAACCACAACAGCGATGGAGGACAAATATGTTACACACTGTAAATATATTAATACATGTTTACTCTCATGAACCCCATGCAGACTGGCGGGTCCGTCCTCTCTCTCTACGTGCTGCCAAAGCGAGTCCTCTACCTTGTGCTGACATGTTTACTTCTGTGGATATTCTGTATCACAGCAACCAGACGCAACCATAGTGTCTCACTTAAAAAAAGGTCACGCCTTTAAAGTGCTTCAAAGCACTCCTAGGTGGGCGGTTGCTCGTTAGCATCTGGCGTTTTCAGCTGGGATAAAACACTTTGGTGGACATGCGGCCTTAGACACAATATCAGGGGAAAATAGGGTCAAGGTCATAAAATTCTGAAGTTTTGTTGATGTATTTTGAATCTTAAATGTTGGATCCATTAATATGATGGCAGGCCCAAAGATTATAATGAGTTTTTCTTTAAATTCCACCTCAGATGTGCTTTGAGTTTGTATTTTTGTTTGTTAGTCGTTTTTGAAATTGCTCTCAAAAACCATCTGGAACAACAGTCCTACACAGTGTAAGTCATTCATGTACTGTAAACGTATATCCAGGTCTGCAGACCAAACACAACACAGATACTTTGATATTCTTAGTTTACAAACCTGCACACTTTTGTTTTGTACAAATGCATTTCTGAGATGTCAGCTGATTTTTGTGTATGCTAAATTAAACATGTATTTATTAACATGATGTGACAGATTTTTCCACGCTACACCACAATTTTCCCCCTCTTTGCTCTTCTACGTTTACGCCTGTGCTCTACTGTTCTTCATAAAAATGGATAATTATTCCTTTCATGCAGCTCCAGTAATTGTTCCTCATCCCTCCCACTCTCCTCTGCTGTCTTTTTCGCGCTCCCTTTTCACCCGTTATTCACCCTTTCACTTTTATTCTGTCCATCACACTTTCTTCCCCGCTCTCACACAGTCTTTCAGCACTCGGCTTTCAACCACAGGTGTCAGAAAATGTGAAATGTGATGGATGCTGCCTTTCCTGCGACGCACATACACATTCAGTGGGCATACTGGCTGACCACTGCTCTCTGCATCGAGTGCCTCGTGAGTGTGAGGACGGGGAGAGCAGAGGAGGGGTGCTTCAGCATGTGATGTGTTAGAGAATGACAGGGCAATTAAAGAAAACTAACTTTAACTGCATTTAAATTAACTCAGGAGAGTGCGAAATGTGCTTTACATTCTCGCACATTCTAAATCGGTGTGCTTCAGCTGACTCACGAGACTTTAACTTTTCTTCTTGGTTGTTAGCTCGGTATGACTGCTGGAGAGGAATATGGATCAAGGCAGGTTGCTTTTGATGATGTCAAGTTTGTGTTGCTTAAAAGCATGAAGTAGTAGAAATAGTGGTTTGTAAGTCAGTGCTCCAGCTCGTGGATGATAGCAGTGTGTCTCTACAGTAAGTTGAGAAGATTCTTTCTCTGAATCCTTTTTTTCCAAACTGATGAACTCAGCAGCGATATATACGTCTCATGCAAGGATAGTTTTCTTGGAAGGGTTTTTTCTCAGAAGTGATTTTGTTTGCAGTTGCGAGATCTTAAACCCCCAGGGGTCCTCTGTCTGCAAAACAATTCAAGGGGATTCCCAGAAAATACGAAAATAGATACGTCCATGCCAACCGAATCACCATGCAGAAGGAAGCGTGCATCTACTACTACAGTAGCTTTAGTAGCACTACTGAGGAGGACGCCATTAATGTTTACATCTCACGCTGTCTCTTACCAGTGAGTAGATGCACACTTCCTTCTGCAAAGTGATACGGTTGGCGGGTGTAGTTCAGTAGAAAGAAAAAGGTTCCTACATGAAACTGCTCACAACAAGGTCTGTGGATTATCTTGAGTAACTGGGTCATGATTTCTGGAAAGAGACATTGCTGTTGAGTTTTCTAAATGATTTTTGGGCACTTTGAGCACCACAAGCCGAGTGCCATCTAGTTCCATTATATTGGAGAGAAGGCAGACATCTCTACGGCTGATATCTCCAACACTTGGCAACTTACACCAAAACAATCTAGACTGATAAACAGCACTACAGGTAAGAGAAATATATATATATACATTTGATTTTGGGGTGAACTGTCTGTTTAAGGCTTAAGCAACAAATTTAACAAAGCTGTCTTAGAAGTCTTTAAAGGAGCTATATGTAAAAAATCTAAAGCAAATAGTCGTAAAATCCTCCTAATATGTCACAGAGACTAAGGAATAATGTTCATATAACATACTGATCTCACCGACAACAATAGTACAGCCAGAATATTCGCATTTAAAAAAAAAAAAATTACGGTCCGCAAATTATGGTTATGTTTTGAATTTGTGTTTTGGCCTGTTGCGCCACCCACCGCAGGACTCGCGGCAGTATTTTGAATTTGAGTGCAGTAACCGTTATGGCCACATTCTTACATAGAGCGCCTTTAACAGGACGTAAAAAAGCTTGTTTTCCACTTCATCTTTCTTAATTTAACTTGATTAATCTTTT
Source organism: Epinephelus moara (assembly GCF_006386435.1). NCBI lineage: Eukaryota > Metazoa > Chordata > Actinopteri > Perciformes > Serranidae > Epinephelus > Epinephelus moara. Next base: position 27,032,292 of record NC_065517.1, on the reverse strand, counting down.
AACTTTTTCTTAATGTTTCTTACTCTTTCCGTACTAACCCCAATTAGGTCCCAAACCTGCAAAGATAATTTAGTTCTATAAAAATAAATATTTTATCCAACATGTCTACCTGTACTACAACTAACTACAGAGCACTTCCTGGTTCAGAGTTCATCTCTCAGCTTCCTTCTTGTTAGCTGGAAACCACAGCTTGCTACAAACCTAATTGTTTTAAACCTTGGCCATATTTAATACAAACATCTGGTATTATAACATTATATTTATAACAGAAAAGTAGGAAAGTTATCAGGTCTTTTTTTTTTTTTTTTCTCCAGGAGCCATAATATGTGTATAAAGTAGGTCAGTGCACCTGAGAGAATGCAACCAGCTCTTTCGTAAGAAGACATTTGTTGATAAATTGAGATGTTACATCTTTACAGTCAATGTGTCCCTGTGATTGATCTGCTCAGACGTCCCAGATAAATTGCATCTCCATTTTCCACCTCCCTACCACCAGAAGTTTTACTATTTTCCCTCCCACCCATGCAGCAACGTCCATGGCTAAAAACTGAAGCCAACGCAGTAGTGCCAAAAAACTGCAGTTCTTCTAATGGCCACTTGAGGCTGGCTCCAGAAGTGATTCAATCCCCATAGGTGCCCATGTTAAAATGTCAAACTTAACGTCAGAAATAAACACGTTTATAGCCTGGTATGAAAAACAGCTTTGGTCTCTTCCGCTTACTCCCCCGTTCAAGACAACTGTATGGGGGTACATTTTTTTATAACTACACCCTCTAATCTAAATTTGGTCACTTGTGGCTCCAAAAATCCAAGATCACTATGGCCAAAATGCCAAACTTGAAGCTTCAAAGTGCAAGTCCACAAACCAACAGGTGACATCACATTGGCTACATCTGTTATTTTTATACAATCTATGCCTGGGACACTTAATTTGCTTTTCCCAGGGGCCACTTTGCAAAATCACAGATGGCCAGTTGCAAAAGTCCCACACAGGTCAGGTGTGCACAGGGGTGTTTTGGGGATCTGAGGACATTCTGGGCTTAGCCTGGACCTCTGTGGGGGTCTGGGGGACCCTCCTCTGGCATTTTTCAATAAACAAGCTCTATTTTGATGCTTTTAATTGACTGTGGCACCTTACTCGCATTAAAAGTGAAAAAAAATCACATTTTGAATCAACTTATTTTCTTTTTTTAAAGAATTTTTTAGAGCGCTTGCCTTTAGTACATGCTAGTGGGAGAGAGAATTGGGATGCAGTGGTGGCCCTAGCACATTTGGTGCCCTAGGCCAGCCTCCCTCTGGCGCCCCCCACCCCCACCCCATCTTTAAAATCATAAGCAAAAGCCTTTTTATTATATATGCTACATCATAATTCCCTCTCTGATATCTATGTTATGATGCTGTGAAAATATCAACACATTTCTCCTTCAAACAGCTGGATGTATTCAAGTTTCCCGCCAAAGGGTACATTTTGAAACATGATATTATGAGAAATTTATAATTTACCTTTGCCCAGTACAAATTTTACTGGATAGAGTTTGAACGCTTCACAGTGTAAAACAATGCAACCTCCATCAGCTGTTCGATGGAACAGGAAAAGTCCGGGAAAAAGACCTCGCTGTTATTTAGTAGGCTTTGCTATGTAGTTACATTGTTGTGGCCTTTTTAATATTTCAAAATAATAGTAGTAGTAGTATTAGAAAAAGAAATAGCAAAATATACATTTTTTTCTTCCACCATTTGCAGTGCCCCCTGTAGATGACTTTTGACTGGTACTGTATGTGACTGGTGTCTGTACATCTGCAAATACACAGATGATCCATTAAAAGTATTTTCTCTAATTCGAGACATGCTCAGTTTTCCTGAGTAGATAACTGAATAAGGACATTAATGTAAAGGGCGTGTGTGTGTGTGTGTGTGTGTGTGTGTGTGTGTATGAGCACATGAGAGTATGCACTCTTGAAAACAAGAGCTCTGCTGTGTGTGTTTTTGAGCAGGGGGACTGTGGGCTGTTAGGGGCTGTTTTGAAGGGAAAAGAGGTCTTTTATGTAAGGCTCTGTTTTTCTCATGTTTTCATGTTTCTAATGACGGGTGTCTGATTACATTGAGCACATGGGTAAGGATGAATAAATGTATCCAGTCGCTGATATTTTTGGGGGCAGCTTGTTCTTGGTAGTCCTCACGAAAATAACCAAATGTTTGTGTGTGGCACCGGCCGTGCAGTGCTTCTATTTAGGAGGAAATTTAATTTGGTTTAGTCCATCATAGAAAACAATCAGAAATGATTCTTAGATGTATTTTGGTCCTGTGTGTGTGTGGTTGGGTATCCGCCTGGGCCTCTGACATGAGTCACTAGGCACTTCATGTGACCGCTTAGCTTACGGATGAAGACAACCCCCTTCCCTGACAAAAGGTGGCAAACAGCTGTTGCCTGGAAACCAAAACTGGTTACCATATTGCCATGCTGCTTTGAATCTCCCCCAACCTCACCCTGTCTCTCAACATTTCAACCATTGTTATCACATTTAATTAGTCTTTGAAGACACAGCTTTCTTTTAGTGCAGCAATTTTGTTAACCCTAAATATTGCACTGTTTTAATATTCACAGTCAAAGTATACGGTATATACATATACCACTTGGTCCAGACCATATGTTACACCTACATGAGCTCCCTCTATCTCTCCACTCTGTCAGTTCCTCCTGTGGTCACACAGCAAACACATTTTGACTTGTTTAATAAAGGTGTAACTTTAGTTTATGAGAGTTGCTTTCAAAAGTTCAACACAATAATAAATCTACAGTATGCCAACTGTAAATTCTGACTGTGAAAAAGTTTATGATACTTCGACCTACATGTTTTGTTCAGCAGGATCATTGTCACAAATGAACACCACTTTTATGATTTTTGAAGCCTGAATGCAAGTTAAGTGAAAAGAAAAATCTGATGTAAGGCTATGAACAAACTACCTCACAGTCACATGACTTCAACGAGGTTGTAAAGCCGTCTCATTTAGCCACTTGTTAGCAACTGACTTTATTTAAGATAAGTTAAAGCGTCAAAATTCATAAGAGTTTGTATTTACTGTCAGATTTTTATGTTGTATAACAAAATGCAAAAATCTCTTCAGCTTGTGTTGACCACAGACCTTATTTCAGGCATCTTACCAAAAAAAAAAAAAAAAAATCCACTGACTCTGAGAAGAGAGGACTGGGAGCGCCAAAATGCTGACTGATTTCTTGACTTTCGTACTCATCCCTGTCTTGCTCCAAAGTCGTCGAAATCCGGCATTTGGGCAGTGATTTGCAACTGACTTTTTCCAATGGACTTAAATGGCAAAAGAATCAGTGGATACATTTTTTTTTCAATGTCATAACCCCCGTTTCACTATCAGAATTTAATCCATTTGGTTCAATAACATTTGGAAAGTCTAGAGGAGCCACACAATGAAATCATTTTGTCCCCACTCAAGTTAGCAGAGTGTTAAACTGGACGTAGCCGGCTTGGCTAGCAGAAGTTTCTTGTGCAACTGCTCTATAGGTCCAATGATGCAAAAGTAGTGCCAATCATCTGGGTAATTTTGTACGCGGCAGTTGGACATTTTTTGGCGGAAGGTCCAGGGTTTGAATCTTGCTGGGGTCGACGTCAGCAAAGGCATGCAGTCACAAGAGGTTCCCGCCACCAAATTAAAATGGGATCAGATTCCTTAAGTAGGCTTCAGGATAAGAGAGTAACTCCCGAATCTGAGCCCGTTGTAGATGGGAGGTTCCAGACGTAAATACAGATTCTCTCATGCACCACTGAGCAACTTTCATAGAAATGAACGGGGGTCCAGCCCACTACGCTGTATCCAGGTCTCTTAATGCGTTTCCTTGACCACCACTGCCCTGTGTTGTAAAGATCTGGATCTGGGCAGCAGATGCATCTGTTTTAAAAAAAATTAATGAAAGAAAACCAGCTTACTTTTTGTATTATTTTTCTTTTTCTTTCACATAGCTGTTCGCAGGATGCATAGTAATGAGGTAATGTATCTACTTGTGGCTATGTAAGATTAATAACTACAACATGATGATGGTGAACAATCCTGTCTCACTCGAAGTCATCGAAATCTGGCTCTTTGGCAGTGACTCGGCGTCAGACACTGACGAAAAAAGCCGTCCTATAATGTCGGCATGATGCGCAGCCAGTCACCATTTTAGTGTAACACCACTCAGCGGTGTCAGGGGGAATGCGGCAGGACAGCAATGAACGCTAAGGTTGCAAAAGTCCAAGCAGCGCGGGTGGGAGTGGTGGTGGATTGGTCCAACAAACATGGACTTTCACCCGGAAGAGTGGTGTTTGTGTCGTAAGATTCTAAAGCCAAACCCTGTTCTTTTTATCCTAAACCCAACCATGTGCGTTAAATATTGGAGGGAAAAAAACGTCAATTTGCGTTGTTGTATGGACATCGTCCGTTTACTTTGAAAGAGACTTTATGTAAGCGTTAAATTTCCTGTGAAAACAGAAGTGTACTTTGACAATGAAGACAATGCATGTAACAGGCAGAACTTGACACGGTGTCCCAGAACGTGGAGGGTCCGTGACCAGATGTCGATATGTGACGAGGTCAGAGTGAGAAAGTGTTGTGGTGAAACAACTTTCTTGTAGCCACCAACGTAAATTTGAATACCAATGTAAAACCATGTCTGGCAGAGTATTTCATAACAAGTCAACATATTACATATCTGTCCAGGAGAGAGACGGTCAGTTCAGGATCAGCTCTGAGTCCTTTCAAGTGCCTCAATTGTTGTTGACCGCCCGACCAAGGCTGAGTCGTGTTTATGCTCGTGCTCTATCTCTGCCCCTTTTAGCCTCAGCAGCCTTTAACAATGACTGTATAGAAATGTCAACTATTGGTCTTGTTTGTTCGGGACATTAGTGTTGGTTTGATAACCAGTTAACAACTTACTGTCGACGCTCTAAACTCCAACTGCCATGGAACAGTGACAGTAGTGGTTGCTACGGCAGCAGAATGCTCAACTGACACTAACTGCTGGTGGCAGAGTAGATGAAAGATATCGGCGCTGTTTTCATTCTGCCAATAATCATTACTACCCACAGATAAACATAATTGCACCTTTCAGAATTTTACTCCCGGCTAAGCAGCATGAAAACCCTTGAAAACTCACTGTTGAAACTGGATGAAATTAAGAAGTTGAGGCTGAAGACAAGTTGACTCATCCCAGCTGCCCAGTGTTAAACTTCGGGATATTCTATACCTGTGGTTTTGTGTGCCTGAAGCCCATCAAAAGGCACAGAAGGAGACTTTCTGTGTGGAGTTTGCATGTTCTCCCCATGTCAGCGTGGGTTTTCTCCGGGTACTCCGGCTTCCTCCCACAGTCCAAAGACATGCAGGTTAATTGGTGACTCTAAATTGGCCGTAGGTGTGAATGTGAGCGTGAATGGTTGTCTGTCTCTATGTGTCAGCCCTGTGATAGTCTGGTGACCTGTCCAGGGTGTACCCCGCCTCTTGCCCAATGTCAGCTGGGATAGGCTCCAATATCTTCCATTTTGATTTTAGTCCATAATCGGTCCCAAGGAGATGCTTCTTTCTCCTGATCGCCATTTATTCTACTCAGCATACATTCATAAGATGCTATTTCTACCATTGCATTAACCTATTCTTTCATTTCTGGGCCTTTGTTGTCTTCCAGTGTCTTAGAATAACTCAAGAGACAGTTGTTAGACCCACAATGATAACAGAAAATGCACACTTGGACACGTTTGGTATTTTCAACCGATGCCCCAGTAAACACAACTTTGAACTTAAAGGGATTTCTGAACCAAACCAGTGCAGGACAGTTCCTCTTTCAGTTTTACATTTCCAACAGCTATTATTATTTAACACCTTCAATCTGTAGAGTGATAACGGTTTATGATAATACCATAATATAGAATTATTATTAATAATTATTAGTATGATTACTAGAATGTAATGTGCGTGTTATGTAGTCTGTATCACTGTCGATTGGTACTGTTTTGTAAAGTTTAATTTAAAAAAGAAGTCAAAGAACAACATGTCATAACTAGGTCATTAGAAATATCATAGTGTATATACAAGACAATGGCTTTTAAAGCAACACTTACCTTTCTGGAAATTTTACACTTCTCTTTGTTTAGATTAAAATGCTATAAATAAGCTGATGGCACACTGAAATGTAAGTGAATTCCACCAGAAATAAAAACTCATAATTGTACTGTTCTCATATGGTTCTAAGAAAACTCCAACCAATCACTGCATTCGGATCGTCGGCCTGGCTATAACGTTATATATGACAATACAGCATCTAGTTACTAACGGTTAGCCTACTGTAACCTAACTTATGTATCTGTATTATCTTTCTTGTTTGTTGCCAGTCACCAGTACCATCTAACGTTAGCGTTTACGTTATATTATAAAACTCATCAGTCATCACTGACCCCGGATAAGTTTCAAAACTCAGCAGGACAGCTAACGTTATGTTTAGTTTGCTTCCAATATAACATATAACATTGCATGACAACACAGCATCCAGTTGCTAATGGCTAACGTTAGCCTACTGTAGCGTAGCCTCTAAAACATTAACGTTATCTTCCTTGTGCATTTCCACTTATAGTAACGTTAACGCTACTATCTACCGTTAGCACTGTAACCTTATTCTAAAACTCATCAGTCATCACTGACCCCGGATAAGTTTCAAAACTCAGCAGGACAGCTAACGTTATGTTTAGTTTGCTTCCAATATAACATATAACATTACATGACAACACAGCATCCAGTTGCTAATGGCTAACATTAGCCTACTGTCAGCATCCAGTTGCTAATGGCTAACATTAGCCTACTGTAGCGTAGCCTCTGAAACATTGACGTTATCTTCCTCGTACGTTCAACTTACTAGTAAGGTTAACGCTACTATCTAATGTTAGCACTGTAACCTTTATTCTAAAACTCATCAGTCATCACTGACTCTGGTTGAGTTTTAAAACGCCGGGGTTGCATTTGACTGTCTTGAATGTAACGTTACACTCGCTCTCCTCTTCCGTGTATCTAACTTTACCTTGCCAACGGCTACGTCTATCATAGACGTAATGAGGACGTAATGTGGGGGGGGGGTAGGCCTTCGGAGGGAGGTGGAGTCGCAGGAGGGGGGGATGGGACTTTGGAGGAAGGCAGGAGTTGTGGATGTTCACATTTTTTCTAAGTACTGTGTGAAATGCAAGAAAGGCAAGAGTAGCTTTAAATAGCTGTCCACTGTAGTGACCACTGTGTATGCAAGAAAGGCAAGAGTAGCTTTAAATAGCTGTCCACTGTAGTGACCACTGTGTATGAAAACGCTAGAGAATTGCGTCGCAGAAGGGGCCCACTAAAAATGGCCCCCCTAATGTTAAACAGGTGATTACGGCCCTGTGTGAAGCCATTAGCTATTCGAAGGCTGGTCTTTTATTGAAGTTTGTACTGAGCTGAACCTTCCCACACATTCTCCATTGAAAGTAGGTTAAATTAGCAGGTGTTAAAACACACAGACTCAACCCACGTGTTCAGTGTGAACGTGTGGGATGCACAGATGTACAGAATATGTACTTTGAGTAAGAAATGTACTGAGCAGATGAAGAAACTGATTTCATGTCTTGAGGTGTAGGGCCACTTGATCCCCCCTGTATTCATGATGCTTATACCTGGATTTTTTCCGCACCAGTTCAAGTGTTTACCTGAAATCAAAATGTACTAGGTAGAAAGAAAAAACAAGAGGGTGCAAGAAGCCTTGGTTTCATTTTCTCAGTCAAGAGGTGCTGAAATATGCAAGAAAGAGAGAAAGAGAGAGGCTGGCACCATCTCTCTATCTCTCTCCTCCTCATCTCTCCTCTCTCTCTCCCGTGACGTCAGGCGGATTTAAAGCTCTCCTCGAGCGTCTCGTGTCGGTCCCCTCTCGTCCTCCTCCTCCTCCTCCTCCTTCTTCTCACATGCACTTTCCTCACCGAGCTGAACACCGGCCAATGCTTCACACCACCTCTGCCCTGGGTGTCTGTCCCATGTGGGAAGCACAACAAAATCAAGGGCTTCACCTGAGAGGGTCCAGAGGAGCGAGCGACAAGGGGACAGTCCTCCCGCGTCCTTTCCATTTGCAGTTTTTACACTTGGCCGTCGGACGAGGGGCTCTGACTTCACCCAAAATCTCAGCTCACACCGTTTTGTCACGGAGGTACGTATATAAACTTTCCAGGAATCGTGTTCATTGGTCACAAATGTTTCATTTTTACTTTGAATTGTCTCCAAAATAGCAGAGGGGGTGTTTAAAGGTGGTATAATTAAGAGAAATAGCCTACAGCATGACAGCCCTTTTCTTGGTGAATAAACGTGGGGAAAAAAGAACCATAATCACACTGTTAGTCTTTATAAAGTATTAAAATTGAATTATAAAGAGTAGTTATGATGATATGATGATGTTTGGTTGTGAGTATGAAGTTTTCTGCTGAGTGAATTCAGCACCACGGTCAGCTCCTGTACCGTCTGCTGCTGCTGCTGCTCTATTACGTTAACTTTAAAGGGAAAATCCACCCTAAAACAGGATTTTCATTGTGCAATATTGGGGTTTTTGGACCGTAAATTCAACATTTAAGAGGCAGCTGCTTGTGTAAGCACGAAATCAGAGCAATAAAAGCTTAATGCAGAGAGTTTTGTTGAGAAATTCCATCTAAATGAGTTGTGAATGCATGTGAAATGTAGGTAGTTTCAGCATTTACTCTCTATGAGAAGCCCCAAATTGTAGATGAAGCCGTCACCACAGTCTGTGCTGTGCAGCTCAGATTCATACATTAAACGTCAGCTGTACAGCAGATACTCTGGAAATGACAAAATCTGATTTAGGGTGGATTTTCTTGTAACTTTTGCATGACTCCTGCAACAGATTTTCTTCAAAAGAGTAAAAGTCAACAGATTTTTTTATGAATATTTGCATTGGTCACGTGTGAATGTCAGTGAGTAAGTAGACTCATAGAGCAGCCTTAGACTGTTGATGAATCCATCTGACTCATGGAGCAACTTCACATAGATAAATCTGTTGCTGCAGTCTGTGTCTCTGCTGTGCAGCTCAGACTCACAAGTTAAACGTGAGCTGTGCAGCAGATATTATAGAAATTACAAAAGTCTGTTTAAGGGTGGCATGACTCCTGCAAAACATTCATCTCAAAAGACTACATGCTGCTTTATTTCCATTGAAATTAATCATATTGTAGGTATTGACAAATTATGTGTTGTTTTTTTATATACAAATTTTTTTGCATTGGGCACTTTTGAATTTCAATGAGTAAGCTGATTTATAGAGCAGCCTTAGATTGTAGATGAATCTGTTGCTGCAGTCTGTGTCTTTGCTGTGCAGCTCAAACTCACAAATGAAACGTGAGCTGTGCAGCAGATACTATAAAAACACTGAAATCTGTTTTAGGGTGGATTTTCCTTGTCACTTTTGCATGACTCCTGCAACAGATTTTCTGCAAATGATAAGTCTGCAAACTGTAGATGAATCCATCCTCCTCTCCTGTGCAGCTAAAACTCACAAATTAAAAGTGAGCTGTGCAGCAGATACTACAGAAATGACAAAAATCTTTTTTAGGGTGGATTTTCTTGTAACTTTTTGCATGACTCCTGCAGCAGATTTTCTACAAATGATTAGTCTGAGTCTGCAACTGCTGTTTTTCTCCAGTGAAATTAATTTATTTTAGGTACTGGTACATTATGTGTCTTTATATGAGATTTTGCATTGGGCACTTGTGTATTTCACTGAGTAACTAGACGTACAGGTCAGTTTAAGCTTCACTTGTAGGCACTCAGACACCCTGCTCTCGTGTCACTGAGCGAGACAGTGAAACATCTTCCTTAGAAATACAGCAGTGAAAAGAGACTCTGCCGTCACATTATCATTAACAAAGCAATCTGCTTGTTCCCCTGCTGCCTACAGGAGGTAAAGACGACAGCTTGGAGCTATGAACGAGTCGCTGGTGGTGAACGACTCCTCTGCGACTCCTGTGGCTGCAGAAGCCCTCCCATGGATGGAGGCTGATTCTCCAGACAACAGCAGCCTGGAGTTCTCCACCGCTCCATTAGATTTCCCCATCAACCCGTGGGACATCATGCTCTGCATGTCCGGCACTGTCATCGCCTGTGAAAACGCCATAGTGGTAGCAATCATCTTCTACACGCCGACCCTTAGGACTCCCATGTTTGTGCTGATCGGGAGTCTGGCCACGGCAGACCTGCTGGCCGGCATGGGATTAATCCTGAACTTTGTGTTTCAGTACGTGATCTCCTCTGAGACTATCAGCCTTATCACTGTAGGCTTCCTGGTGGCCTCTTTCACCGCGTCCATCAGCAGCCTTTTGGCCATAACTGTGGACCGTTACTTCTCCCTCTACAACGCTCTGACATACTTCTCAGAGAAGACGCTGCAGTACGTCCACCTGATGCTGCTGGGGACCTGGGGGGTGTCTCTGTTTTTGGGCTTGCTGCCGGTGCTCGGCTGGAACTGCCTGGACGATCTGGCCTCCTGCAGCATCGTGCGCCCTTTAACCCGGAGCAACGTCACGCTCCTGGCCACCTCCTTCTTCGTCATCTTCATACTCATGCTGACCCTCTACTTCAAGATCTGCAAGATCGTGTGCCACCACGCCCACCAGATCGCCCTCCAGCAGCACTTTTTCGCCACGTCGCATTACGTCGCCACTAAGAAGGGGGTCTCCACTTTGGCCATCATCTTGGGGACATTTGGCGCCAGTTGGCTGCCCTTCGCCATCTACTGCCTGGTAGGCGAGAGGGAGTATCCATCGGTGTACACCTACGCTACACTGCTGCCAGCTACCTACAACTCCATGATCAACCCCATCATCTACGCCTACAGGAACGCAGAGATCCAGCGCTCCCTCTATGTGCTTCTCTGTGGCTGCTTTCAGGCCAACAAGGCCTACCGGTCCAGGTCGCCAAGTGAAGTCTAAAAAGGTGCTAGGGCTCTTTGTATGTGTGTGTGTGTGTGTGTGTGTGTGTGTGTGTGTGTGTGTGAGAAAAGACCGAGCAAAAACACAAACCATCCTGTGACCATTGACAATCTGCTTACAGTTGACAGTGAATGCTTTACAAACACACAGAGGTTGTGATGCTAGAAAACGTGTCTCTCATGCATACTGTATCTGCACTTTATTATGTCTCGACACAAGTGAGGATGAGATTTTTTTGGAGATGCTGTGAACAAGAAACTTCTGTGAAAAAGACGAAACAAACCTGTGAATGTACTTCGACGAGAAAAGGAATGGAAAACCTTGCACTTTAGTCCGTGTTTTTTTGAAATGCCAAAGCAGTATTGTACAGCCCTTATTGTGTTTCAACGTTTGAACTTGTGAGTGCTGTGTGCCATTTTTCTATTTTGTATGGTATTGTCTTTGATGTACATTTTCTACAAGAGGAATAAAGAAATTAAATCAATCTGCGGCTCCGTCACGTGTCTTTACTGTTGCACGTTTCTTCGAAGGAGTCTCTGCGTTACACCTGACTTGTTTTTGTTTTTTAAAAATCCCCCTCGCTTGGTTGCAGCCTCTTTCTCTGGAGCGCAGGTGGGTCTGTTTGAAGAGGCTAATGGCACCTCGAGAAAGCAAGTACCCTGTCCCGGAAAATAGCTTCAATTTACACCCCAGACACATTTGAATTGTGTTTGCTCAGCCTGTGTTTGTGGGAGTGAAGGAGACATATAGAGAGGTGCCATATATGTGTGAAAACGTGCCATGTGGCCGAGTGTGCTCAGCAGCTTTGATTGCCTCGCCTTCAGGATGAGCGGGTGTAGCCAAACGCACGCCTAAATATAAGGCTGATGAGCATGTAACTCCTTATTGTCCTTGGTATATGGCTGCTAGATAAGATACCATCCTGAGACATGTTGTTTACACTGTTGTCTTATCTCTCTTATCAACATCTTATAATTATGATTCAGCAGCAAAGCAACAGGAGACACGTGTATGTGCATGTGACAGACTGAGAAGAGAGCGATGGTAATAATTCTGTCTGCAGCCTGAGCAGCAACAAACAGTTTATCTGTCAGGCTGTTTAAACAGGTAGTGGGTGAGGGCATCAGAGCGCCACACGGGAGCGAGGATACTGCTGCAGACTGGGAGACCTGCAGGTGTGTTTGGATACAGATCTTCTCCTTGTTTTCACATGCCAAGCTGCTACTGCTTTTAGAAAATCACAGTCAATAAAATGTTTTATTTTAGGATAAATATTAGTACATTTGTCACTTACATGCTCACGGACATGCCAGGAAAGATAGGCTGTAAGTGGCCACAACAAAGGAGACACACCATGATCAAGTGTTAACAAAAGAAGCTTTGAAGACATTGTACGTCTATGCAAACCACGAATACATGACATTTGCACGTTCCATATTTATCACATCAGCGTCTCTGAAGTGACAGGGTATATGAACTGTCTGTCATCCGTAGGTGGGGGTTGTGGTGGATGGCATGTCACCTAGACGAGATGTCTACCAAGCTGCAGAGACCAACTAGACCTGTCTCCACAGCACTGTGTCAGCCTAGAGGAACGTCTGTTATCACCAATAATCATTCTGGTGTAGGGGAAAAACATGCTCTAGTTTTGTTTTTTGTTTTTTTTTCTTTAAACCAATCACAGTCGTCTTGGGTGACACTAGGCCCAGGATGCAGCAATGATGCGCTTGCAAAATAGTATCAAGGGTGAACTCATTATGTTGGAACGTTTGCATGTGGGGAAGCACAGCAGAAGGAATGGCAAGCTTACAGCCACAGTCTACTACCCTGGAAATCCAGAGTTCTCGCGAGAGCACAATTTGAATTTGCTCAGCAAGTCACTCTGGCAATCNATCTACCAATTAGCTCCGCTGGTAGCTAAGCTCTGGATACGTCACCCCATGTATTGTTCTGATTGGCTGTAGTGTTATCCAATTGCGTGCAGTGATATTTTCAAATGCATGCTTGGTGCCGCCCCTCGAGTTGCGCCATTTGCATTACTCATAGCCAGACCCTAAATCTTTCTAGATTTGGGTCTGGATTTCCAGGGTTACAGTCCACATCAGGTGAGTCAGACGAGAGACCAACCAATGACAAAACTGGTTGTGATGTAGTAGTAGTAGTCTTTGCTGTGTGTCCAGCTCTTTGAATGCACCACACATGGATATTTGTAGCAACTCCTCACTGTTGTTCTAGCCTGACGGTGTCACCCAGATGAGTATCATCTCAGTGAGATGCCTACCAAACTGCAGATCACTGCAGACCACTGTTAAAGACCAACAAACAACTTGACTGGTTTTGATTTAGCGAATCATTGCTGTATTTCCACTGGCTTTTTAGACACAAAACTCAGGTGTTTTGAGCAACGAATGGCTGTTTTTACAGCAGGGATAGTGGCACAAAAAATGATTGCCTTTTACCAACACATCACTGCATTTCTTGTTGGGACAGTGGCACAAAATGTAGTTGTTTTTCACTAAGACATCACTGCAATTTCAGCTTGGATAGCTGCATGAAAAGCAGCTAATTTTTACCAAATGTCGCTGCGTTACCTTCTGAGATAATAGCACAAAATGTAATTTTTTTCCCAAGACATTACTGCATTTCCATCGGTGATAGTGGCATGAAAAGCAGTTGTTTTTTTACTGAGACATCAATGCTTTTCCTGCAGGGATAGTGGCTAGAAAGGCAGTTGTTTAGTACAGAGACATTGCTGCTTTTCCAGCGGAGATGGTGCCACAAAAAGCTGTTTTTTTTACCAAGACATAACTGCATTTTTAGCTGGGATAGTGGCAGGAAAAGCAGTGGATTTTTACCAAATGTCACTGCGTTACCTTTCGAGATAATGGCACAAAATGAAGTTGTTCTTTATCAAGACATCGCTGCTTTTCCAGTGGTGATAGTTGCATGAAAAAAGGTTCTTTTTCACCAAATGTTTCTGCATTACCTTCCAGGATAGTGGGACAAAATGCTGTTGTTGTTTTTTTGTTTTTTTTACCAAGACATCACTGTGTTTCCTGCCGGGACAGTGGCTAGAAAGGCAGTTGTTTATTACAGAGACATTGCTGCTTTTCCAGCAGGGATGGTGCCATGAAAAGTGGTTGTTTTTTGCTGAGACATCAATGCTCTTCCAGTGGTGATAATGGCACAAAAAGCTGTTGTTTTTTTACTGATATATCGCTGCTTTTCCAGCAGCGATCGTGCCCCCCCAAAACTGGGTATTTTGAGCCAAAACATTGTTTTTCCTCATCATAACTAAGTGTTTTTGTGCCTTAACCTATCCATGTTAACCACAGCATTGTTGAAACATAAAGTTTCAACTTATCCACTATATAATAACGTGAAAATTAAATGTGTCTGCAGTTTGCAGAAATGTACAAAGCCAACATTTTTTCTGGCAAATGGTTTGGAACTAAATATTTAAAGCATGGAGGGTGGTATCAGTGGTGTCAGTAGCATGCGTGGTGATTGAGTGCAAAATGTGTGGACGTGGGTGTTGTCAAGGTGCTTAGAAACAAAGTAACAAAACCAAATCAAATGTGCGAGGAGTGCAGCTGCAGAGGCGGTAACAGCAGCAGAGTGGAGAGACAGTCGGAGAGACAGTTTCTAGCTGCACCCGAACTTAAATAACCTTGATACATCCTCAGGTGTTCCCAGTTTCCTCTAAAGCTCACCTGGCTTCAGGCAGAGCACAGACAGGTGAATCACACAGTCACAAGATGACACCACAGGGGTCATCGCACGTGTCACAGTCGGAAAAACACATTGTGCGCTTCAGTGTCAGGGTGCAGGTACTGTGCAAGCTGACTCACTGTCACTCTGTGCTTTTTCTGCTGCCACATGTCCGCTGTGAAAGAGGCATATTTGTTATTGTTTCATGTCAACAACGAAATTTTAAATCTGTTCAAAAAAGAAATTAAGTTAGCAGAGACAGACGCCCTGCGAGGCCACAGTGCTGTTGTTCTGTGTGCATTCTCTTTGTTCCTCCTCGCAATAACTTCTCTACTCCCAGCTTAACCTGCCATATGGTGTATCCATCTTTGAACGTGGCCCACGTGTACTGAGGATACCATTGCTTCATTTGCATGGTTATGTAATGACTCAAAGTAAAAGCTTAAGTGAACTTTTGGAGTGAATGCTCAGAAAAATTCACACGTGCAGCTGAATGAACTTTAAAAAGGAGATATTTGATAATATTGCTGTGTCTCGATTTGGAAACTTCTGTTAGTACCCTTCCATGTAGCACATGGAACAGAAATGATGATCACAAAATTTGAAAACTTCTTCTTTTTAAAGGCAAATTGCAACCAGATTAAACATTAACCCTAACATTTGATGATGATGAGATGAGTCAGGATTTATTTCTAGAGCACATTTAAAACGATGGCAGTGGACCAAAGTGCTGCACATAGGTGGGTAGGGTGTCGGCTCGGATCGTGAACAACAATGAGTGTTGTATGCAATAACCCATCATTTCATCTTGTGTAGTGTGTCCTAGTAGACGACAACCGACGCCACATCTGGGACTCCTCACAACGTCCCGACAGAAAGTCTAGCATGTTTGATTTTCTTTTTGTCGTTCATGACTGCTCCCGTCACAGCCGTCACTTTGATCAATAGGAACACAGAGCGATCTGCTGTCGTGGGCAACTGTAGGACAACAACGCCCCAGGGTTTTTGATATTTCCTCTAGGGACATTACCACATGGAGTGAAAAATGGAAAAATGATGGCTTCAAACAGCAGAGGCACTTTAGGAATCCAGTGAGTACTGCCATTAGCATCAAGCTAGCAAACAATGTTACTTCTTCATAATGGAGGATATAAAGTAAGAAAATTAAAAAATAGTGGCGGGGCTTTTACTCACCACAACTGCAGAGGCTACCAGCTTCATCTGAAACAGACTACATAAAAAATCGGGCTGTTATTTATTATTCCCTCTGTATTTTTATATTTTTAAATTCTATCTGCTCCCTTTTGCCTTGATAAAGTTAAATCATCGCGCCGTCATTTCAAACTCAACACTTCCTTTATCTGTTTCAAATTAAAAGCCTCCTATAACTTTAGTTGAGAGAATCCCTTCATTTTCTAAACAGGCTTTTATTGTGAAATATTCACAGGAACTTGTTGTGGAGGATTCAGTGACTTGCATAGTTTTCATGCAGTACTTAAAATGTAGCTCCTGTCATCTGGTGACGCTTGTTACTCTACTACAGTAACATTTTGGCTGGCACATGAGCAGCCATAGTGACTGACATAATAGTAATGATAACAAAATAGGACAAGAGTAACCCGATGACATCACGCACGTCGTGAAAGACGACCAGGGATGATTGGAGTGGACCATGGTGTAGTGTGTCATGTCTGCCGGCCAAGTGATGGCATGATTTTATGACTCCACAATCGCCTAATGTGACATAGTGACCATCGAAACTGACAAAAATGTCCTGTAGCGTGACCCCAGCATAACCAGCAACCTCCGCAGCTGAAAAATAAAGCCATCAAGGAACTATGAAAAACTGTAGATCCTCAAATTGAAATTCAGTCTGGCTCCAAAGGTGAATAAATACCCATGAACTGCCATGTTAAAATGGCCAAGTTAACAGCAGAAATTTAACATGTGTACAGCCTGGTAGCCTATAAATATATTTGATGTATATCTGATATATTTGATCACTGGTTCAAATTGGTTTATGCACCATTACTTTAAACTAGGTTATGATCTTGTACAGAAGATAACGATGCAGCGCCCTCCTCTTCATTCTCTGTTAGCAGTCACAGGCGTGTGGGCTTCCACTGCTGGATTTTTTAATAACTCCTGTTTTGTCCCTGTCGGGCACAACAGCTCTCACACCACAGCAAAATAACAGTCACGGCACTTGCTCTTCATGTGAACTATCTACCGTGATGATCTCCTGTTACGAAAGCTGGGAAACCCCCGGCCAGTTTGATCACAAAGCGGGGGAAAGGTGAAGCAAGCTGGAGGTCACTAATGGACTGCACACTGAGGCCTGGGTGCTGGGAAGGCAGGGTGATGTTTGTTCACCTTGTTTTTCACTCCACCTCAACAGATGTTGCTTTTGGTCACCCATCAAATCAGGCGACGACCTGTTTGTACACAGGGTTCAGGAAGTGAAGCTGTGGAAGTGGGTTACATGACTGTCAGCACGTATTTCTTTGATTACAGTGAGTTAATGCAGAAAAGGCAAAAACTGATGCAGAAAAAAAAAATCACTGAAATGCAGAAAATTAAGTTGCTGACGCTCTAAATTCCTTGACCACCCTGATTTATATGTGTCCTGCCCAATGTTGAAACGAAACCTACACCCTTGTATATCAATGTACTGTTTGTATGTGTGTGTGGCAGGCCGCTACTGAGAGCTACACTATCACACAGTTGGGACAGGGTGTCTGCATGTCCTCAAAATGTCTTAAATTCAATTTCACATATTCAGGAGTATTCAGGCAGGAACGATATCAAATTTCAACTAAACAACACATTCTCACTCCGACCTTGTCACATATTGACGTCTGGTCATGGAACCTTCCACGTCCAGATACAGCATGAAAGATAATCTGGGTGCGTTGGTTGCTGACGTTCTACTTGTTACATGCATTGTCTTCTTTCAAAATACACTTCAGTTTTCACAAGAATTTTTTTTTTTCAAGATATTTCTTGGGCATTTTTAGCCTCTATTTGATAGGACAGGCAAGCGTGAGGGGGGGAGAGAGGGAGTGACATGCAGCAGAGTGCCACAGGCTGGAGTCGAACCCAGGCCGCTGCAGCAACAGCCTTGTATGTGGGATGCCTACTCTACCACTAAGCCACAGACGCCCCAGTTTTCACAAGAAATTTACCGTTTACATACTGTCTCTTTCAAAATAAATGCACTACGTCAGGAACACCGTAAATTGACGTTTTTTGCATTCAACAACAAACGCATGTGGTTGGGTTTAGGAAAAAAGAAAGGGAGATGGCTGTATACTCGTATGGGATGCAAACACTACTCTCCCTGGTAAAAGCCTGTATTTGTAGAACCCATCCACCCTATTTGGACTTTCATTGCCTTAACTTTCATTCGTGTCCTGCCGTGTTTCCCCCTGATGCCGCCAAGCACCATTTAAACAACAACGGCGACCAACATTAAAGGATGGCCATTTTCGTCCATGTCTGATGCTGCGAGTCACTGCCCAAGCACCGGATTACACCCTGGACAGGTCACCAGACTATCACAGGGCCGACACATAGAGACAGACAACCACTCACACTCACATTCACACCTACGGACAATTTAGAGTCACCAGTTAACCTGCATGTCTTTGGACTGTGGGAGGAAGCTGGAGTACCTGGAGGAAACCCACGCTGACACAAGGAGAACGCCGCACAGAGGGGCTCCACCAGGAACCCTCTTGCTGTGAGGTGCTAACCGTTGCCCCACCATGCTGCCATTAGTTGCACAGCAAGTAAAAACACAAATAAAAAGACATGAGAGAACACATGAGAATATAAGTACTCAATAATCAGGGGGAGGTGGGGGGAACTTAATACAGAGATCTGAAACAACTGTGGTCATCAACAACAACCATCAATATCTACATCACCAACACAGTCATCATCATCGTCATCACCATCACTCATCACATGGTCATCACAAGAATAACAACCAGCCAAAAGAGTAGCTTCAGTACTAAGTCTGACTCTTTCACTGCCCTGCATTCAAAAGAGAAGTAGCAGTAGGAGTGACGGAGTACAGTCACACACAGTCACTGGCAGCCAGGCTGCATCTCTCATGTCGGGCAGTTTGTATTTTTCATGGCCAATATCAGACAATACCAGCAGGTTAATCACTGTCTCCTCCACACATAGGATACTTGGTTAAAACTGTGACTTCACCTGTCAAAATCCACTAAAATTAAACCCCAGGTGATGCAAAGATGCACATTTGCTTAAAGTGATTATCTTATTTTGGCCCCTTAGCTCACACTGAGTTGAAGTGAGGTGAATATTCGCCAGTGTTAATTTCGCTCGTGTGCCCATAGCACTCGGGGAGGTGGACAGAGAGTCTGTTAACATATCGGAAGCGTACAAAAAGAATAATTACACTTAATGGATAGGGAGAAGGCGACCAGATGGCGCTGGGGGAGGGAGACGAAGAGGAAGCTGAGAGAAACAGAAATGATTTAAGAGGCACAATATTATCCTATGTGTATTACTGACATGATATCAATATGTAATTTTTGGAATGCATATATCAAGTGAACAGCAGCATTTATTGGGCTATAGATGTGCTGCTGTCATAGTAAAGCCAATACTGAAGAGACATGACCTCAAAATATCAGAATTTCATGATGTACATATTTAAGACGTTGTTTGACTTCTAGCATGAATTCAGAAATTTGTAAATCTCATAAAACATAATGTGAAAATAGACTTGAAATACACACAATAAGGATTTATACATCATTTTTATGTAGATTTGTAAGGCTTGTTGAATGAACTCATTTTTGAGATAAATCCTGAGATCCGAACTTTTATGTGGTATGCTTTTTTAATTTCTCCTAGCTATTTGGAATCAGTACATAAATATAAAATCAATAGATAATAAATAAAAATTAAAAAAGAAAGATATGAATTATAAAAAAAACCTGATGAATATTGAGAATGAGATAATGAAGTCCCAATGTCCTCAAACGAGACAATAAAAAAGTCCCAATGTCCTCAAACGAGCCAATAATAAAGTCCCAATGTCCTCAAACGAGACATTAATAAAGTCCCAATGTCCTCAAATGAGACGACAATAAAGTCCCAATGTCCTCAAACGAGACATTAATAAAGTCCCAATGTCCTCAAACGAGACGATAATAAAGTCCCAGTGTCTTCAAATGAGTTCTAATTAACAGTGTCTTATCTTGTTACTGTTGCTAAAATTGGTCAAATTTGTTGCCATATCAAACTACAAACATTATTAATCATAAATAAACAAGTTTCAACCATAAAACGTGATCAGGTTTTGTACCTTGTCCACCTTTGTCTCGGGACTGGCTGCAGACTGACTTGGCAGAGATGGCTGCCATCTTGTTTTTTCATGGATTAGTGTATTGTGCTCTTACTGTCACTAGATGGCACAAAAAAGTGTCCATGAACGAGGACAACAGGCCTAAGTTAAGTAGAATTAAGTATACGGTCAAGTAAACCCAAGATGTGATGTCCTTATGTGAGGACACAGGGTCACAGGAGGATATAACTTTGAGTGGGCAAAGCTATGTATTGAATGTGTCTTTCACAACAGCAAATGTGGTCGCACACTGTCCTCAGCAGGAATTTCTCTTCTTCTGGTCGCTGTAAATTATCACACCTATCGGTGCCCAGCACACTTCAATTTTTTATTTATTTGAATTTATTTATTTCTATTGGTATCACTAGAGCCTGATTTCAGTGGCAGGATTTACATTTCAGCGTTGTCAGGAACGCACGTCTGATATCTGACACATTAACAACAGCCTGTTTCATACAGAAAAAGTAATTAAATACATTTATAAGTCTGTGTCATCTCTTCTCAGCAGCAAAGTAGACTTTTAATTGTTGCAGAGGATAATATTAACAACCCTGAAATTCGCCTTTCCTTTGATATCACATCCATTAGGCTAAATACGGCCTGGTAGCAGTGTTTGAATTATGTAATGCTTGATCAGTGCAGACCTGAGCAGCTCCCCAGGCAATTACCAAAGTACACAGTCGAATGATTCCCCCATTAATAACATTAATTACAGCAGTGTAGCAAATGCTCTCCATAGGAACATTACTATTGCTCAGTTAGCCATTAGCTCAATGGAAAAAGACTTTGGTGTTATTGATTGTGTAATCACCCAAATTGCAGGTTTTTGCCTCCCCCCTGGGTCGTCATTTCATGATCATGAAAATGGCGTCCCAGAAATGTTTGAGATACTGACGGTTGGAGAAAAAGAAAATCAATAGTGGCTTTCATTTCTGGTCGTACTCCTCACTGAGAGCACTGTGGTGTCGAGGGAAAACCTTAGAACCGCCTACATGGTGATGATTAGACATTGGGGTTTGCCATGATGCACACACACACACACACACACACACGAGCAGCGACATAAACACACGTTTTATCTCTTGGAAAAGCAGAGACAAGCCCACATCAGCTACATAAAATCTGCTTTGCAATAAAAGCTATCGTCATTTGTTCGTCCCTCTGCCTGTGGTCTGTTCAAACATTAGTGTGTGTGTGTGTGTGTGTGTGTGTGTGTGTGTGTGTGTGTGTGTGTGTGTGTGTGTGTGTGTGTGTGTGTGTACGAGAGAAAGAGAGAGCATGTGTGCACGTGTTAGCTCAGGATTGTACCGTATGAGTGTACTTGTTAGTAGCCTGGAACCTACCAGCATTCATCATGGGTAATTTACCAGAATGTGGGTGGGTGTGCAGTGCATGTGCTGTCTGTGTGTGTGTGTGTTTGTGAGAGTGTGTGAGAGAGAAAGCAGCCCTAAACCTGACCCAGGGGACATTAACTTCTCTGAAAAACACTCTGTGACATGGCGAGTGCTGGTGAGGGACATTTTTTAAGGTACAATGAGCTTAATAAGAGCTGTGGACAGCAACACACTGTTTCAAAGTTTTATCTTTGTACTCGCACTAATTACCTTCACTTCAGGAGTTAAATGGCCACTCTAAATGTAGACGTATTAATAGAAGGTAAAAAGCTGTATTCACCATAGCACATCCCATAAAAAGTCAACAACATACACAATTTGCACTCACCGGCCACTTTATTAGGTACACCTGGTCAACTGCTTGTTAACGCAAATAGCTAATCAGCCAATCACGTGGCAGCAACTCAATGCATTTAGACATGTAGACATGGTCAAGACGACCTGCTGAAGTTCAAACCGAGCATCAGAATTGGGAAGAAAGGAGGTTTAAGTGACTTTGAACGTGGCATGGTTGTTGGTGACAGACGGGCTGGTCTGATCTACTGGGATTTTCACACACAACCATCTCTAGGGTTTACAGAGGATGGTCTGACAAAGAGAAAATATCCAGTGAGCAGCAGTTCTCTGTGTGAAAATGCCTTGTTGATGCCAGAGGTCAGAGGAGAATGGCCAGACTGGTTCAAGATGATAGAAAGGCAACAGTAACTCAAATAACCACTGGTTACAACCAAGGTCTGCAGAAGACCATCTCTGAACCAACAACACGTCCAACCTTGAAGCAGATGGGCTACAGCAGCAGAAGACCACATCTGTTGCCGGGCGTCTTCTGGGTGAAAGTCCTGTGTGTTTTTGGGACTCCTTAAAAACACTGGATCTCACAGCTTTTGTACACGGGGCTAGTGGACGCCCCAGGAATCTATTCATTTTATCCACAACTTTACTAACCTTAACCAACAAATCCCTCTCTGAATTAGAGCCCCCTCGGCAAGCCTCTCCAAAAAGCTCACAGGGCTTGCCGAGGCAAGCACCGCTATGTCCTGCTAAATCACACCCATCTGGGTAAACCCCTGTGTTTTTAGGCAGTACCATGTTTGTTTCTCGCCCTTACTATGTTACCTAACTTTCTCCTTTCTCTCATTGTAACTGTTACGGCCACAGAAGCTCATTTCACTGCCTGATAACGACCTCCTGTACCTACTACTGGGTGTGGCAGGTCCCTTCTAACCCATACGTGTGAATTAATGACGCGTGTCAGGTGCTATCTTGTTCCACTTATTCAACTGTTTACTTAACAAAACAAATTAATAATTGACCTGGATGTTATTGATCAATCTATACAAAAAGTGACAGGAACAATGTTGTCTGTCTTGTTTGCAGAGTACTTTACACTATTTGATTCACTTTGATTCACTTTGACGTCCTCTCTTCAAATGGGCTGTTTTGGACCTACTGTACTGTCAGGTGACAGGAGGTTGATATCTACATCTATGGATTACATACGTGTAGATTTCGAGGGGACATTCACAACATAAATTCATGCAGAAAAGGCATAAATTGGTGCGTAACATTCACCATAATGCAAGAAATGAAGTGTTTAACGCTCAGATTTTCTGGCAGTGAACCCTCCAACCCCTCTATTTTAAGTGTCCCCTAAATGCTGAAACAAAATGTACACCCTTGATGGATTAGCTTCTGAAATGTCTTGCAGACTATCTGACTGTTGCACTGTTTGTCACACTTTAAAGGGTAATTGTGGGAGGCAGTGAAAGTCTCCTGCCATACTGGATTAGTGATTTGTCATGTTTCATAACTGAAAGAGAGGAGGGCTTTGGGATTCCACGTTGGTAGAAAAAAAAAACTGTGCCTCTAAGATATCTGAGAGAACATCACAGTGGGAAGTGGGCAATAAAAGGTCAAACACATTCTGGCTTTATGGACCATTTAACTAATTTTCAGCCTCATTTTCCACAATCAGGTCAAAGTGACAAAAAATATTAAGAATTTTTATTATTATTTCGACATTTTTTTTAAACAAGTTCATTGCAACAATTCAGGCATGGTGAGAAAATATGACGTGTCTTTAATGATTTGCTGAGTGAAACCGGTTAGTATGACCTGGGAGGTAATAACATGGCAGTTAAAAGTTCTGTTGCACAACTGAGCTGCCGATTCACTGACTGTGGCACTTCTATGGGCTCTCCATTACTCACACCCTCACTCAGTCTCATTACCTAACATCAGCTCACCTTGTTTGATGCTCCTCTACTTTCTCTCACAATAAACGAACTTTCCCACCTCGGTCAGTAGAGGCTAGCGTAGCCGTCATCACCTGACGGCTCTGCTCTTAAGAGGCACTTCCATCACAAATTAACTCCCCACCTTCCATGTCATCCATCGTCACTCTCCCGTCCTCTCCCTCCACTTCACTCTGCTCTCATCTTCTTAACAAGAGAATCTCCTATTTACTTATTAAGAGATTAATCACCAATCTGACTACAGCGATGATGAGTAATGTAGAAATTAGGTGAAAGTCAGCAATGACCAGCCTAAGGACTAAAAAAATATGACTACGCACTATTATCTGAGTGTGATGACTTCATACCTTACTCTTAGCTGGTTTTGATGCTGGTAATTTAAAATAAATAAGCTCAAGATACGTTTACACGTCACTCTGGATGACAGCTGGGTTAATAGCATGAAATGAAACTATGTAAAAGGAGCACGAGCATAAATTAACTGTACATAATGCACTGACACTGCATCCACATGTAGCCACATGCATCCTTGTAGGGGTTCATTTACAGCATACAAGACACAAATATTAATTCCAATTGAAATCTGACCAAACATTTGTTATAAAACCTTTATTATGTCATATGGCTGAAGCGAACTGGCCAAAAAAAAGGCAGCCAGGAAGGTTCAATACCTGAAAAGATGCTCAAACTTACATAACGACATCTGACCTGAGTGCAGATACTGAACCTCCACCTGCAGCGATCGAGCTCAAACATCCTTCTGCTTCAGTACCAAAAGAATTCAAAGTGACATTTGACATTTTGGTGCTCAGACAGACCACATTTTTAAAAACAGTACAGTAAGTCATTCTTTCATGACTTGAGGCCACTTAACCTGTCCTGGGCAGGAGCAGCTCATGCGCTCAAGTAAAGGGACTGTTACTTTTATATATTTTAGGAAGAGCAACTGTATTGCAATTTTCCCCACAATTGTTTTATTGTAAATGAAACACTAATATCATTACATCTAAGAGTGAATACTCAAAATTCATAAGTCCAGCTAAGAATTGAACAAAAGCACTAAATGATTACAAAATATTCAGATTAATTTGTGACTTTTTTTTTTTTACCTATTTCATGGTATATGTTTTAAATGAGCACAAATTCCAACCACAACGTGAAAATGAATATTTAAACACAATCAGTGGCCGTAATCATCTTTTAAATCACACTGAAGTGTTGCATAATGGTCTTGTTTACATTTGTTTAATGTGGGGCTGAGAGATTGAGGGTGTGTAGGCGTGCTGTGGACTGTGTTGGTGATAATAGAGTGTGTAGGAGGGAGGGCAAACAAACACTTGTTTGCTGGGCTGTCCTGTAATATATCTTACTGATTTCCCACCACAACCAAAGATCTCCGCCTGTGCAACAAAAGAAAAGGACCTGAAAGGATATTAATTAAAGGATGAGTCTGCTTATGTTTTATATTTTCATTGTCAAGAAGACAAGACAAGGACAAGAAGTTGACAAGTAGCTTCTGTGTGAAAAAAGCCTGATATATATACAGTTATTCCTCTGTGTCATAGAGCTCCATTGTTGACCAATAACTATTAAAAACACAACAATACTGCATAGTGTTAGGTGGCATGTTTCTTTATTATGATGAATATGTGCACTGCAGTTTATTTTGAGTACTGATGCTTGAAATACTTACTACTACTGTAGCAGGCCAAATGTGTATTAATCCACAGCTGAAAATAGTCCCCAACAAATGCACCATTTTCTCCTATTAGAATAAAGTTTGCTAAAGACAACAGTGCCCGATGTTTTAAAGAATAATTTCGTCTTTTTTTTTTGTTTTTAAATGCAAGTATAAATTAAAAACTCTTCTTTTTTAAAAGATTTTCAGTAGAAACCAATGGGCACTGGGCTTAGTATCACACAGCCCGGGAAAGTCGGAAATGATCAGGAAACAGACTAACACATTGTTGGTTTTGGTCTATTTAAAATTGGATTTGTTGACAGAAAATTATGGAATATTGCCAGCCTTAGCTTTACTTATAATATAGGAAACTGAGCCCATAATTGGGAAATGGAAAAGACTACAGTTATAAAATTACTTTTAAATATGACTTCATACATCAGGAACCTTTAAATGCAGGACAGAAATAAGACTGACAAACTCTATACTCTCTATTATCATTTTTTTCCTGAAGGTTTCTGGAAATTTTGCCACTGATTGGAAGTGGCACTATGATTAGTGCCCAAAGTTGCAATTTTGGAAAGGCCACGCCCCTCATACTGTTAGTCCAACTAACTAAGGCCTAGTCCACACGGACCCGTGTACTTCTGAAACTGTGTATTATTCTATGCGATTTGGCTGTTTGGCCACACGCAACTGCACTTTTGGGCCCCCGAAACCACATTTCTTTGAAACCGGAGTCCAGGGTGAAGTTTTTGGAAGACTCCGGTGCCAGCGGTTGCGTGTAGATAGGATAAACGCAGTATTTTATTACCTGTCTCCATTGTTTGACGCCAGAGCGACGGTAAATAGCTAGTGAAATGGCAGACCAAACAAACATGCTGGTGCTAACTTTATTTGTGAGCGTGCTATCTTCTCTCTGGATGGCATATCCAGCTGCTTGACCTAACGACCAACGAAGGAGGCTGCTCCTGTTGCTAGCTACCCCAACTACACTACCACGAAAGCAGCGACGGGCCTGCCAACGGAGGTTCTGGTTGGACCTCCGTTGGCAGGCCCGTTGCTGCTTTCGTGGTAGTATAGTTGGTCGTTCAGGCGCCTCTGCTGTTGAATTAGGTCACGCTACTTTTGTGAATTGGGTTGGGTTTTTTTCCACACTTCTCTATTCCGGTATTGACTCTGACATCTGATTGGTTAAAATGGCCTTTCCGTTAGAAGTTACATTGCCACCTACTGCTTTGGCATGTGTATTACATCACTTGGTAGCGGGTTTTGCGGTTTCGTGTGGATATCATATTTTTTTATCACACCACTCGTGTGGACGAATTTTTTTTGGAAACTGGAGCCCAAAAAACTTTGGTTTCAGAAGTTCACGGGTCCGTGTGGACTAGGCCTTGAATTCAGGACACAAGTCCAGGTCAATGTGTTCTACAAAAAAACCCTCAAGAACCTTAAGTTCCGCTTGACCAGAGTTTTCCTCCATTTTGAATTTTTTAAAAACACATTTTTGACATCTTCTCCTAAACCATAGGTCCGATGTGTGCTATCAAAAACAGCGCTATTGACGGCTAGATTCGAGACTTCCTCGGGATGCAAGAGTGAAAGTAAATGGTCAGTTTTCCAAACCGTCAATAACACCCACATATTGTGCATGAATGACTGCTGCAGCATGTATGACATCATCACATCTTGACGTTTGTTGATGATACAGTCATAGTGAGCCTGCTACACAGAGACGAAATTCCCCTTCTTTTAAACTGGTGTCTCTGGTACTGAATGTGTCAAAGACTATTGACACATGCACTGATTTTAGACATACTCACCCATCTCCTGACAGTACAGTAACTGATGGAGTGTAGAAAAAGCGGAGTCTTATAAAGAAAAAATTGGAAACTACACTAGAGAGTAGTGACATGGTGTTAAAGAAAAGCCAGCAGCATCTCTTTTGTCTCAGGAAACTCTCTAAGTTCAGGTTGACAGGACCCTGACAACACTGTTTCATCGATCTTTCATTGAGTCTGCGCTCCCCTTCTCGATTATCTGCTGCTTTCAGTCTGTCTAGGTCAAACACCAAAATGCACTCAATAAGGTGCTCAGTGTCTGCAGCAAAACAACTGGGACTGCACAGGAAGCTGTGCGGGGTCTTTACAACAAATGTTATGTTATGTAAGAAAGCACAATCCACCGGGTCTGACTGTTCCTTTCCTCTACATCAACTACTTTAATGTCTGCCTCTGCCACCTCCCTCCTGAACTCGAGGAGGACACAGCCCAATCGCCTGAGGAAAATGTTGGTATTTCTGCTAACCATGATTATGTTACATATGCATGTTTCATACATCAGTTCTAAAGTGGCCCAGTGCATGATCTGACTTTGTCATTAGGAGGTGGAGGGGATGGGTGCAGGCATGTCACCCTGCAGACCACTGATTGAGACCAACAAACAACAAAGCTGGTTGTGTTTTAACAAGTCGTTCTTATTCCGGCTGATTTTAACATGATTGTTTTATAAAGACCCGAACAGGTCGATTTCCGCTGACTTATATGACCAGCCCGAAAACAACTTATATTACCACTGTATTAAAGTTTCCTATTTTCTTTATTTTGACACCTCTTTTCCTTACCGCCCATCCTTTACCTCACTTCCTTCGCTCCCCTTTCCTCAGCACTGATTGGTTCCTTTCACTCTTTGTTCACTCATTAACCTGATTGAGTTCACCTGTACACCATTTCACTTGTTCTTCCTCCATCGTCACATGGGGCAGCAGTGCAGGTAAGCAGTTTCTTTCTCTTTAGTTTATCCTGTATGTTATTACGGTAGTTTAACTAAGAGCATTATTTACCCTTATTTAGATGGACATTTGTTAGGTTTGACTGAAGTTCTAATTTTTCTGTTTCTTTCAGATTCAAACCCAAACCTAGGCTAAATTGTTAAGAGAAGTTAGCTTGACTTCAGTACGTGAACTCTGGCCTCCTGGGTGAAAATCCTGTCTTTGTTTGACCCATCCACCACCCTTTCCTCCTACCCTACATATATTTTAGATATTTGTGCAACATTAAGTGAACTTTGTCACTTTCTATGATACGTAATGTCACTTCCTCTGCTTCTGTAATAATTACTACAGCCACTAGGAGGCACTTCCTTACAATAAACATAAGAACTGGTCATAATAAGCTGCCTGCACAGTTGAACTGCGTGGTTGTTTTTCTGGTGAGAGCGGGCTGTGTTTTTCCAGCGGGGATTGTGCCCACAAAATGATATTTTCCTAACTGTGACCAAGTAGTTTTTGTGCCTCGTCCTGACCACACTTCAACCACAGCCTTGTTGAAATGTAGTTTTAATGGATCTGCTACGTAATAACGTACAAAAGTAACGTATATGTGGTTTGCAGAAACTTAGACCAACATTTTTCTAGTGATTGCGGTCTGTGGGAACAGTAGCACGTGGTTTAATTTTGTTTTTGTTTTTTGTTTGTTTTTTAAACTTGAGTATTTTACTGAGTATTTATGTTTGGCATTTATGTTGGTCTTAGTGTTTAATTCAGTGCCTTGTGTTTTATGTATGCTAAATGTAGTCATCCCACTGCTGCGTAACCAATTGCCCCATGATGACAAATAAGGTGCTAATTCATTGATACTTTCCTTTTATAATCTCTGAGAACCATCACTTGAATTGCACCAAAACTGAAAGCTGTAGAAAAGGTTTCCTAACTGAATGATAAAGGTCTGGTTAGGTGACCAAATAAGTGCCAGATAATGGGATTCAAGTCATTAATTTACTATGTTCACACATTTTGTGTGTGTAATTGACACAGTTTAAGAAACTAGGTGAAAAAAAGCACTGCCATTACTTCACCTATTAAATCTAATTCAGTCCTGAATGGGAACACAGCTAATGGAGAGGAGACACACTTAAGTGATTCTTGTCTTAGTTTTTTTTTTTATCCACTCAGAGTAGAGAAAACTTTTTAGTGTTGTCCTCAGACTGCCCCAAGTGCCACAGTGTTCACACCACGACTGTGTCGCAGGGTGAAGAATTACGCCTCCTCCCCTTGTCTAGTGTCAAACAATAAACTTCCTGATCAGAACATCTCACCCACTGAGAAGTGATGTCCTCCTACATGTTAAATCTTCTGTTGTACTATTTGTTGGTCTTGTTTGTTGAAAGCAAAACACAAATTGCTTTCAAAAATGACACACAATTATGAGAAATTTGGCCCCGTCTTACCGCCATGAATCATGTAATAAACTCCACTTACAAAGGCCATATTTTTATAAATAAAAATACGAATCATCTGCAGATAAGGACCCTACAAACAACACAATTAAAATGCTTCCAAATATAGTAAATTTTATTTTTTTCATGAAAAACAGATCAGTTATAATGACCCAACCCACTTCTCATTACACAATTTTCCACATGCATATTTCAAAAAGAGTAATTTGTCAGCATGTTTGCCATATTGCAGCTTTTATTAGGAGATGGGTGAATGGTCGGCATGAGTATCAAAACAAAAATACATTCTTCAGGTTCTTTTCTTCTGTTTAAAACATACTGTACAACTCCAAAAACAAATGTATCAAATATTTTCATCTGTGTAACTGCACACATCACGTGCACCATGCATCGTCAGACATTTATATGTGACTGAAAGGACAAACAGACTTGGCTGGCACCATTTGATGAAGCATTTCTTTGATATATCATATAAAACACAGTAATATTACTTTGGCATTATTTGTGGCATAAGGCAAACTTTATATTCATAGTTTATTTAGTAAGGGTCAAACTGCTGTATATAAATCCCTCTTCATGTTGCATGTCATAATAAACAGTAAGATTTTTGTACAGTGATGAAAATACAGACTGTGACTGTACACAAGATGAGAAAAATTGTCACTCACTTCACCTTCATGAGTTACTTCAGTCCAAGAAGCTGTACTGGGGTCCTGACTGTGCACCAGAGGAGATCAAGACAATGACAATGGTGCCATCTAGAGGCAGAACTGAAGTATTTCATCAACGCAGCCCTTGAGCTTATATCTTTATGTCACGACAACATTGTCCTGAGGTGGTTGTTTTTCTCAGAGCATTAGGTCCTTTTAAGATACCAGGTCCTATTAGACGTCCTCGTCACTGTAAATGAAGACGTAGTAGAAGAGAGCGCTGATGACCAGCAGAGCGACTGACAGCAGCATGTTCTTGCGATTCTCTCCTCTTAACGTCTCCAGCTCCTTGTCTAGAAATGACAAACAAGATTAAAGTGAAGGCACTAATGTATGGCAGCCATTATTTTCCCTTAAATATGAAGCCTTCTGAGGGAACAAAACCTGCAGTTGCTCTGCTGGTGACGTACTGTAGTGATGACAGACTAAAATCAGATCAGAATCAACTTTAATCAAGTACGTGTGCATTAACGAGGAATTTGACTACATTTTTTTCTTTTTCATGTCTCTTAAAGTACATATACAGGATAGGCATGCAGTTAAAATCAAGGACAATAAAGCTTGACAGGGTAAACATAAACATTTAACTATTAAGTACAGATATAAATATCTATATACAAAGGTACATGTACACACACCGATCAGCGACAACATTAAAACCAAAGAAACCTTGGGTCCTAGCATTCATGTGGATGCCACTTGACTCACTCCATCCACCAAAATACTGCTGCAGACCAAGTAGGACTTAGGAACACGACAAAGAGTTCAAGGCGCCGACCCAGCTTCAAAATTCCCCAGATCCCAATCTGATCGAGCATCTGTGGGACGTGTTGGTACCCCACCTCACAACCCACAGGACTCAAAGTATCTGCCACCACTGTCATGGTGCGAGACACGACATGACAGGACACCCCTGAAGGTCCTGTGTCCATACCTTGACAAGTCAGCCTGAACGTGACTGGGAGTACCTCCTGAGGTACCAGCACGTCCCACAAATGCTTTCTCAGATTGGGATCTGGGGAATTTTGAGGTGAGGTTGACGTATTGAGCTGTTTGTCACGGTCCCAGGACCCAAGGCTTCCCAGCAGAATATTGCATTGTGACAAGATTCACTTCACCCACCAGTGGTTTTAATGTTTTGGCTGATCAGTGTATATATGTGTGTAAGTGTGTGTGAAAACAACACCACCACAATGAGTTGGTTAACAAACTAACAAGTGCAAATGGTACTAGAACACATACAGAAATATAAATGTAAGAGGTTGCTTATATGAGGTAGGTTGATGTGACAGTGTATGCAGCTTGCTTCAATTATGTTTGACAGCAATTTACATGTTTACAGTGTGTGTTTAAACTATTAAAATATATAATTTACTGGTGAAATGGTTGCTTGATTTTACAGTGTTATTACACAGGGATTGTTCCTGACACTATGGATTAGTGTTAAGTGTTCATCACAGTGACAGCCTGTGGCAAAGAAATGTACAGTAATAGACTATAATAACATTGAATGTTACATTACAGGGTTGCCATCATTGTTCTGATGGAAACTCTGTAGCTTAGTCCCTACAACAGTTCTTCCTGTTTATCTAAACTGTACATATGTGGAAATATAAACGATAAATAGACTTGGTAGGACAGAATGCTTTATAATAAATCACATTCTTGTATATACCTACAGTGATGTGGACAGTATGGTATGGTGGATATAGACTTACCTAACTTTTGCACCCTCTCATTTATGATTGTCATTTCATCTTCCAGCTCCTGTCTGTAGAGCAGAGAGGAGAGAGACAGCACCATAAATATGGGTTTCACTCTCAAAACAAGCCGCAAAGTTAGTAAGGTGTTTACTCGTGTGGGGTTTTATCTTTGAAAGTCTTTTTAGCCACCACTATCATCATCATCATCATCATCATCCTTACCTGTCCTTGTCAGACAGCTTCTCCTTCCTGCTCCTGAACTCAGCCCTCTCCAGGTTGTCTTGGCAACGCGCCCGCCGCTCCTCCAAACGGTCAATCTACAATAGTTACAGGTGAGACATGACAGCAGGTAAAGGTAAGAGTGGGCAACATTAACCGAGATAGTCACCAGACATGACTGTGAATGAATGAATGAAATCTGTAAGTGAGTTCAGATTAAGCATGCTAAAGAGCTAACCCGCTAGCCAGCTAACGTTAGCTAATTTAGCTACAGACAGTGACACATCTTACCTCAGTGGCGACGCTGATTTTCTCTCGTCTCTTGTCTTTTAATTTAGCCATTATGTGACAGGTCCTGCTCCAAACAGCCTAGTTGATAAACTGTGACTATGCGGAAGTGTTTTCCCCCTCCCTAGTCGTTCTTCTTCGTTTACTTCATTTGCTTTTGCGCATCGCTTCTCTTGAGGCGTTGCTGCCCTCTGTCGTGTAACGTTAGCAATACACGGTCAATTAGTTGTGTCCTTCTCATAGACTGTAAAGGGATGGGGACCTGTTTGGCATACACAATATATACTCGCAATATTTTTCCATTAATTCGCCCGACAAGTTTTTCTGTAAGGAGTAGAAATTTGAGCCATTTTGCCGAGCCACCATGACAACCGTTAAGCTAGCAACTTTTTAGCTAGCTAGCTAGCAATGATGTAACGTTCACTGTCATGGTGAAGCAGCCGTTTAAACAGTTAACGCCCACCCTCCACCTCTCTTTTATACTTACTAGGTGCCGACAACATACTGATTGCGTATGTATTTATTTAATTAAGTGTTTATTGATTATTTTAATTTCAATATGAGCTTGTCCCTATTGATTTAACTAAGTTTAAAGTCTGTTTAAGTAAATAAACATGGCGTCACTAAACTGTTCATGGTGCATCTGCTTAATTTGAAATACGGATTTACTCATTTTAAACCTTGTTTTACTAAAGTCTGATTAGAGTTATTATAAATTAAACCCTGCTTGTATTTCGCCCTCAGAAGCTACAAAAGTGACCATACTATCATTATATATGAAGACACTGCCATGTGAATAGCCTGCCCTCCTCCTCCTCTCTGACAGTCAGGTGAGCAGAGTTGACAGAGTTGTTGTTGACCGTTAATCGGATTATATGACCTGAGAGGACACGACTAGATCAGCTGTGAGGGAAAGAAAGGGACGAGGCTGTCCATTCTCACCTCTGCTAGTTTACTTTCTTTAATAAGGAAATAATGCCTCTCTTTATAAACCGTGACCAGATATTTGCACATCAGGTCCACCTGCTGGAGCACAAACTGAGGGTAAATCACTGTTGGTGGATGCTTAATGTCAGATTAGTTGACTTTTGGAGATTGTAGTTTAACTATGAATGTTTTCCAAATAACTCTACGCTCAGATACAGCTTTTGAAACCCAGATTATTTGCTGTGTTTCACTGTGTTTTCAGAGTAAAGAGGAGCGAATACTGGAGCTGGAGACAGAGAATGCTATTCTTCATTTAAGACTTGCAGAGGTAAGAAGATTTCTGCCATTCATTACTTACAGGCTTAAACATAGACCCATTGGACTCTCTGTTCACACTATTGTGTTCTGTTATAGATGAATGTATTACCTTTCGTGCCAAGTGTGTGTGTGCATGTGTGTATGTTGTTGACACTTGGTTTAAATTCAACAGATTTTTACACCACAGTGACTGCCTCAGGAGTTGGATCATATCTGTTAGTTCACTTGAAGGTGTATTATAGAGACCCACTTTGTATTTGATCAAGAGTGCTAGTTCAAGGGTCCTGATACTGTGCATGCTTGCTCACAGACTTGGCTTGTTGGGAAATATAAAGTAAACATCATTTGTATTGTTAAGTACTCCTGTCTTTTCCCCTGACAATCAAAATACAGATGAATGTACAAAAATGAATATAGCTGGATAACTTTTAAAACTCTTCCAGGTGTGCAGCCATATATTCACTTGCTGTGCAGCATTTAAGCATGACATACAAGTAGGAGAATATCTTATTTGCAGATTAAGTACGTTGGTGTCATATGTCTTTGTAGTGTCAGGGGAAACTCCGTCGGGACTATGATGAGGAATCCAAGGCCCTTGATGATCATCAGCACCAGAGGAGTGCACAGAAGATAACCCAATCAGCCCTCGCCAAACTGCTCTCTGAGGTCCAGGTAAGAATACACTGAAATTAAAGTGTGAGTTGTTATTATGATCGTTTTGTTGAGGTGCATCCAAAGTCACGTAAAGCAAGTCGTATGGGAACTCAGAAACACACACACACACACACACACACACACACACACACACACACATAGAGCCGTACACCATTCATATGTCCTCTCNTCACGTAAAGCAAGTCGTATGGGAACTCAGAAACACACACACACACACACACACACACACACACACACACACACATAGAGCCGTACACCATTCATATGTCCTCTCTCTGTGTGTGTGGCAGGCTGTGAAGCAGGACTTGAGCGAACTTTTCGCAGTTTATCTGAGTTTTTCCACTGAGCTGGAGGAGCAGAGCAAACAGCTGCTGGAAAAAGTAGCGCAAGCCAGCTCTTCTCTAAATGGCCACCATGGAGACGAGATCCAGAGTAAGTATGCAAGTGTGTGGCACCATAAGTTAACATATATGCAGCGTCTTTGACATCATCTTCAGGATATGGTTCTTAAGATATGTCTTCAGGCTGGGATTTTGGTGTACTGTTTGGCACCATCTCGGTAATTGTTTAGAGTTAGAAAAACCAAATTTGGACATGATGTGGTAGTTTCTAATTTAAAGGGTCAAAATATTGGATCAGTGCTGGGCATATATGTATAGTTAGTGGATTAATTGTAGTAGATGGTGGTCGACATGACCCCAGTTTAGAGAAGCCGGCAGGAGTACCACCATGGAAGCTAAGCAATTTACTGCTGTGGACAGGGGGCAGCAGCAAATCATATTTCAGCCATCTAAAGAAAACAATGGTTTAAGTGTACACTATGTTTGGAATATTTTCACTGCTTTACCTAGCTTTCAGCACCTCTTCTTGACAGGGAACTGAACTGAAAGTCAAACTTACCTATGCTCTCTTCAAAGCCAGATTCCATTGATAAAAACAATATTTTACCTTCCTGAAGAGTTGATGGCCTAACGCTGCCTTGATTAGTTACTTTGTGTTATTGTGTGGCTTTTGTGTTTAAAAAGGGTAGTTCGGATTCACTGAAGGCACACAATAACACAAACAAAGTACCGATCGAGGCAGCTATAGACGAGCAGCTCCTTGAGCTAAAACCGCTGCTTTTGTCAATGGAGTCTGGTGGCTTTGAAAAACACAATATATCGGCTTCAGTTCCCCGTTGCAAAGGGCTGTCTGACAGCAAGGTTGAGTGGTAAAAATAGTCTAAATGTATTTCCACTTGAGTTTTTTTTAGGTGACTGGATAAGTACCTCATATAACCCCACTTCAGAAAATCCAAACTGTCCCTTTAAAAGGACACTGTGGCATTGCATAAGTTAGGATGTTCTGTTCTGACCACACTTGACTGTGGAGAGTCTACTGGACTCTGTACACCAGTATTTTTTGGGACTGATGCAGTCTTAAAATTCAAATAACAATCAGCCAATATTACTTATGTATGTCTATTTACATGCTCCACATGCACACATTTTAAGAATCCTATGTAACTTTTCATAGCAGGCTAGTAATTTTATTAAAGTTTTCTTAGTGCCTCTGTCCCGTGGGCTGCACAGCAGGTGTTACAACAAACAATTAACTTATTATCCTTAATAGATTCTGCACCAGCATCTGCTCATCTTAATATGCTACTCAGTCTACTCAGCTGCTGCCAAGTATTTAAACCACAGACGAGCTTTTCAAATTGTCAAAAGTTATTGATGGATAGATATTTTACAAATCTGCTCCCTCTGGTTTCACATTTTCTACCTTTCAGTTTTATGAACTTTTCCGTCCTGCTCACTCATTCACCCTCTCTGTGTCTCTCCATTCTAAAGTGGTTTACAGGTTATGTGCTGGCTGCGTCTTGATTAGTGTGTGTTTGCTGGTAATCCTCTCACGCTGTCCCTCCCCTCTTCTCCCTCACCCCGCCCTTTGAGGTTGTCCAAGGTTGAGTGTCTTGTTCTAATGTAGTCTCACAAGTCAACTTGTCAGTGTTGGCTCTCATGATTGGTGGTGACTGATTTTCCTGAGCATGTGCTGGATATAATGCTGAAAAATGGCTTTTCTTGACCTTTTATTGTTATTGTTCACTTAATACAAAATATTCTCTTTCCTGTTAGCATCAGATCTTTACGGTTGTAATTTAAACGACTAGGACATTTGTCTTAATTACATTTATGTTGCATTTAATTAGCTACTTTGATCATAATTGAATTTTATATTGTATGTAAATTGGTTTTAACTTCATATTTCCTACATGTGCTTTGGAGCACTTCGTGATTTACAGAGCTGTGCTGGCTGTGTGGTTGGTGGTCAACCATCTGTCAGGCTATTAAAGTGAAAATCTGTCTCAAATTAGATTTAATATGCATCATTACAAAGCGTTTGCAAAGTCGGTTAATATCTCATTAGTGGAATCATCGTGTCAACCCCAGATAAAGAGGTCGATTCTGAAGCTGTTTTTTTTTTTTTTTTGTAACTACATGATTGGGAATGTTTTTTTTTTTATAACTCTTTTCATTCAAATTTTCCCAAGAATCAATCTTACAAACTATAATGTAACATAACATTATGAGACTGGTCCAAAAAAAGGAGGCATTGCATTTACATGAGTTGAGCTTATTAATTATTGTGTACATCAGTCCGATTCATTCCATTGTCCCCATTTCAGTCATCTATCCAATTTTTACCTATGCATATTATATTTAAGTCCAAGTGATTCCAACAGTTCCTTCCACTTCTGCAGAAAAAAATGAGACCTTCTATCAATATAATGTCCTATTTTTCCAGAGTCACACCTCAGAGAGCAAGGTTTTCCACATATATACAGAATTAAGGTTGTCCCCAACCCATTTTACCATGATGGCTTTCCTCGCTAGCATTAAAAGCGATTGAACCACTTCCTTATGTTGTTTAAGAGAGTCAGAGACATGTCCAAGCACACATAAAAGTGGATTTGCTGATGCCTGTTGACCTATTGTTGTACTGATGTTTGTGCATACTGTCCTCTAGAATAACTGCAGATTGGGAAAGTTTCACCTTGGGTGCAGCAACAGCACCCACGACCTTTTTAAGCCTTTGCACTGGCAACAGCTGTGACCAAAAGCATTTCGATCCAATTTGTGAAAGCGATATCCTAGGAAGGCCTCGAGGGAATATCTTCAAATTTGGCACAAACGTCCACTTGGACTCAATAATGAACTGGTTAGATTTTACTAGTCAGAGGTCACTGTGACTAGAAAATTTCGTACAACTGTCGAACAGGATAAATGATAAAGTGATGACATTTTATATCCAAAAGGTCAAAGGCCAAATTCACTGTGACATCATAATGTTCTGCAAGAACATACATCATATTTCAGGAACAGGGGAAATACTGAACTGATGACACTAATCTTGAGTGTCCAGCTTGAAACTGTGTTGATTGTATAGATCGTCTGTGCTGCCAGGTTGAAGATGTGCATGACCCATCCATGTTTTAGATTTTGTAACTTTTTACGCAGCAATATTCACATTATATTGTCTGCTGTCGTGGCTGTAACTTTGTGCTCTCTCCTGTTCCTCTGGTAGTTCAACGCAAGCACTTTGGGTGTGCTGATATCGACCTTAAGGTGATTGTTGTTGCACCATGTAATGACGCTCTCAATAAGTCCTCTGTAAAAATAGTCTCCTCATGAAGACACGTTATATATTGATTGATTTTTTTTTATTTTGTGTCATGCACACTTACATGTGCCCGATCCTAATGGGTTTACAAGACACCATTACATTGCAGTAACAATCCAAAGTATATGTTATATTATTTATTTTTATTTAGACGGGAAAGAAGTCTAAAGACGTCAAAACTACAGCGACACTTATATAGAACAACCAACGTGTGGATGACCCTGATGAAGGCCAGGAGAAATGTGATGGTCTTACAATAAGTGTGCCGAAAAAATAAACCAATAAATAAATTACAGGTTCACATTTTACATCGAAAGAAGATATTTTAGCTGTTTTGTTGCCGGTATATGGAATTTTTGAGTGTGCTCTTTAAACCTATAGAAATAAAACCTCCCACAGTAGTCAGTTCTATTTATGTCTAACCAAGGCTATTCTTGAATGTCACTCTGTGCTGAGTGAATGGAGGTGTGTGGTGCCAGGTGTGTTCCAGGATTACAGACTTGGCCTGAATTCAAAGATTTACACTGGAGAACAGATGCTTCTGGCTTTGGAGTTGATTCTTACACAAACAGCCATTCATTCACTTAACTGCTTTCTACTTAGCTTGAGCTACATGTTTGTTTATCAAAGGCAGTGCAGAGGCTGGTGGAGGCGTTTCAGTGTTCCTCTTTTTGATTTTGAGTATACTGACCCTTTAACTATCTATCTGTTCTTCCTGCGCAGACTTACAAGCTGGTGTTGCAGCTCTGGAGCGCTCTCTGGAGGAGGAGAGGGAGAGGTGCAGGGCCGAGAGGCAGAGGAGGAAAGAGCTCCATAACGCACTGGTGGTGAGGACACATGTTTAGAGTCCAAAGATAATGGGTCACACTGTAGGCTCTGATTCTGACCTTCTACTGTCTTTGTTTTGCTTCAGGAGCTAAGGGGGAACATCAGGGTTCACTGCAGAGTGCGACCAGTTCTACCCTTCGACCACGTCCAGTCCTCCACCTCTGGGTCAAAGTTGGTGAACTCATGATTCATCAGAACAATATAGACTAATGCATGATAGCTGAGATGATTTTTTATGTGTGTGAAAAGCTAAAAATAATCAAATTCTTTTCTCTGTCAGGCCTGCATCATCAGAAGAAGTGGTGTCTGTGATCAGTGATGTGAGTTTCACACACTCTTAGAATTTATTATATTTTATAGCTGCTTCAGCGTCCTCACTTGTTCATGTTATCGTTTGTTCAAAGGACACGGTGACAGTGAATTGCATAAGATCGGGGATGCCAGTGCAAAACAAGATGTTTGAGTTTGAGAGGTAAAATCAAACACTATCCTACTATCCATTTAAGTTTATACCTATTAATGATTGCTCTTTGTTTCCTCCAGAGTGCATGGACCAGAGGATTCACAGGATGCAGTGTTTGAGGAGGTCAAGCCGCTCCTCACGTCTCTGCTGGACGGGTGAGTGTGAAAAAGCACACAAAATATACACTCTATCAAATCATCATAATGTGTTCAGTCAGCTACACTCATTAGACACTACCCTGCGTGAATGAAGCACAAACAATGAAATACACGACAAACAGCATGTTGTGACTGCATGGCTTCAGCTTGTATAGGCTGTCATTCTCCTCCCTGCCCTGCAGCTATAATGTGTGTATCATGGCGTACGGGCAGACAGGCAGCGGGAAGACTTACACCATGATGGGATCCCAGCAGCTGGAGGAGCACTCAGGGACGCAGCAGGAGACACAGCAGGGTGTTATTCCCAAGGCTGCAGCTGAGCTCTTTCGGTGAGAAAAAAAGGGCATTTTTAATTTGTTTGTTTTTGTGATATTTACAGTGTGTGGTGACTGCGAGAAGAGTGTGTTTATGATGTGCTGAAAACAGCAGTAGATCTGGTGTAATGTACTATATTATAATTCAGTCCTGAAATCCATCAGAAGTGAAAAAAATTCAGTCTATAAATGTATAATGTGCGCTGAGAGCTGAGATAGAATATAATTTGGTTGACCTTTTCTTTTTTCTGTGTGTCCATGCTTGTGTATCTGTTCCTGTGTGTGTGTGACCCAGGCTGATCTCTGAGAAGCCTGCAGAGAGCCACACAGTGGAGGTGTCAGTGATGGAGGTGTACAACAATGAGGTGCTCGACCTTCTGGCCAGAGACGCGCAGGGCAATGCCGCCGACCAGCGGCGGGACGTCATCACTACCTCCTCTGGTACCAGCCAGGTCATCTCCCTCACACAGGAGTGAGTACAGTCGGAGCAGAAGTCACTGTGTGTCGAAAGCTTTTATACTCTGTTATGAAGGGTCTGTGATATGAGACTTAGCTGCTAGATGACATAGTTTTTTGGAGTAGCATTTCTTTTTAAAATCCACTAATCAATAATTCTTTTATGGTTAAAATGGGTCAAATGATGTCCAATGGGAAATGAGTTGCTTGTAGTGATGAACCCACAGAGAGTTAAGTTCTCAGATGTTAGCTGGCGACATAAACACAGCTAAAAGAGAGGGAGTTTAGGATGTCCTAATTTTCTTGAAGTGGCCAGAAACACAACTCCATCTGAATGTTAATGTTGCTCCATATCTGCTGGATGTGTGAATATACAACTTTTTTTTTAAGTTATTTTCCATAGAAACTCTATAAGTAAATCCTCAGTCCCCAAGTGGACCAGAAAATGTTATTTCATCCTTAAACTTAATTTCAAGTTTTACTCGGGGCAGCTGAGACAAGCTGTAAACACAACAGCAACTAGCAAGGGACGGTTCACCCCAAACTCAAAAACACATATTTCCTTTTATGCAAGTAGTGCTTTTTATTAATATAGATTGTTTTGGTGTGAGTCACTAAGTGTTGGAGATATCGTCCGTAGAGATGTCTGCCTTCTTGTGAATGTAATGGAAGTAGATGGCACTCGGCTTGTGGTGCTCAAAGTGCCAAAAAAATACATTTAAAAACTCAACAGTAATGTCTCTTTGCAGAAATCATGACCTGGTTACTCAAGATAATCCACAGACCTTGTTGTGAGCAGTTTCATGTAGGAACTATTTTCTACCAAACTACAACTACCAACCGTATCATCATGCAGAAGGAAGTGTGCATCTACTCATGGACGAGAGGCTTGTGCGTTTGACAGCGTGAGATGTAAACATTAATGCCGTCCTCCTCAGTTGAGCTGTAACTTTAGCTAGCTCAGTGGTGCTAGGTGAGCTAGTAGTAGATGCACACTTCCTTCTGCGCAGTGATACAGTTGGCATGTGTAGTTTGGTAGAAAGAAAATAGTTCCTACATGAAACTGCTCACAACAAGGTCTGTGGATTATCTTGAGTAACCAGGTCATAATTTCTGGAAAGACACATTGCTGTTGAGTTTTTTAAATGTTATTTTTTGGCACTTTGAGCACCACAAGCCGAGTGCCATCTAGTTCCATTATATTGGAGAGAAAGCAGACATCTCTACGGCTGATATCTCCAACACTTGGCCACTCACACCAAAACAATCTAGATTGATAAACAGCACTACAGATAAGAAGAAAAATATGTATGTTTGATTTTGGGGTGAACTGTCCCTTTAAAGATGATATGGCTTAAATTGCTTATTTACACATGCAGCAGATATGGAGCAACACTAGCATTCATTTAGAGTCGTGTTTCAGGCCATGTGATGAGGGGATGTGTCTGGCTCTTTAGCTGTAAAATGCAGGTAGTGTAGGGTGGGGTTTGTAGAGCTTTAACACTGACAGCGGCCGCCTGCTGTGGCTGACACTATGAGAGTGGTGAGAGTGAACCAAGCGTTGAAGTTTCTGGCAGTAAAACTGGAACAATAAGTTAAGATGCTGCTCCCCACAGAGTGAGTTGGATGAAAATTTGCAGCGTGCTTATCACTATGAGTTATATCTTTAACATGTGTAGTCATTTGATCCATTGGGAATATTATGAATATTGATTA
Source organism: Epinephelus moara (assembly GCF_006386435.1). Taxonomy (NCBI): domain Eukaryota; kingdom Metazoa; phylum Chordata; class Actinopteri; order Perciformes; family Serranidae; genus Epinephelus; species Epinephelus moara. Next base: position 26,990,194 of record NC_065517.1, on the reverse strand, counting down.
TAGCAGCTTTAAGGAATAAAATGTGAGGTAATGGCGAATGTGTTTCATATGTTTCACAGGCCTGTGAGTAACGCCTCTGAGGTGATGCACATCATCAACAGTGTTCTGAAGCTCAGGGCTCACAGTCCCACCCTCATCCACGCTGACTCCTCACGCTCTCACCTCATTGTCACCCTCACCATTTCCTCCAAGAGCCCCAACGCGCTGGCTCTGGGTGAGATGCCGTCACACACACACTCACAGACCCACTCACGTTAGTATAAATGACACCTGTTGGTCACACACTCCTGCACTGTGACTTTATTGCCCTCTCTCATTCAGCTCGCAGGTTACAGAGTGCCAAGAAGGACATGCAGCGCTCCACTCAGAATGAGTGGTGGAGCCCACGCTGTCGCCGTGCCAACCCCGCTGCCCGCCAATCATCTGATGATCGTCTCTTCGCGAGCACAGCCTCCTCTCCCTGCTCCCCTTCCCATTCTCCATGTCCTTCCCCGAGGCCGAGCCTCTCACAAGCTCCGTTCAGGACCAAGCTGCAGCTGGTGGACTTGGCGGGGAGCGAGTGTGTCGGTGAGAGGGGCTCAGTGCTTGAGGATGCTCCTTGAATTTACAGATGTCATGGGAACACTGGTCCCTGAGTGTTTTGAGGAAACTGTAGCTGTATTAACATGCAATATAGCAAAATGGAGCTTTAAGCAACTCACTTATCTTGAGGCCAAAGAAATATGTGTGTTTGTGTGTGTGTGCCAGGTATGTCTGGAGTTTCGGGTGCAGCTCTGTGGGAGGTGTCCTGCATAAACCGCAGTCTCTCTGCTCTGTCTGATGTCCTGGGAGCTCTGGCTGAGCAGAGACCACACGTCCCCTATAGGAACAGCAAACTCACTCATCTGCTACAGGATGCCATAGGTGAGACACACACACACGCTCCTTTATGACCTGGCTATGACTCATGCCTCAAGTGTCTGCTTCCCCTGGGAAAGATTCACTCAACCCCAAAATGTCCGCATCTAGCTGAGAGATTCCACACACCAACCCCAACTGTGACATACACACAAACATTCTCAAACACTGAATCACTCAAAAAACGAAGATGTTCTGGTAAAGATATTTGTCCACACCCAAAAATGACAAGAATAAAAGCACAATGCGTGTAATCTAATATTTCAATTGTTCTGAAACATTTCCAGTCTAAACCCCCCTCCTGTCCTTCTCCATCTTCTCCACCAGGTGGCGATGCCAAGCTGCTGGTGATGCTGTGTGTCTCTCCCACGCAGCGCTTCATCACAGAGTCTCAGCAGTCTCTGGGCTTCGGCACGCGGGCCCGTCAGGTCCAGAGGGAGCTTCCGCGAAGGAAGAATAACACCCCCAAAGTTAAGTGACGAGACAGAGAAAGAGATTTCATCCTTTTCCAGATGCCGTGGCAACATATGTTCTATCAGTCATGCCAACAGAGCAGATTTGAGGGTGTAAGATCCATACCTGCAGATTTGTTATTTTTATTTGATAGAGTCTGTGGGCACTACTTAGTTTTAGAAGGTAGTTTAACATGGAAATAGATTGATTTGGTTAGAATTGCTTATATATGTTTTTTTTGTGTGTGTGTGGAATAGATAGCTGTCTGAAGCTGCAAATACTTGTTCAATCTCAATTCCAAAAAAGTTGGGGCACTGTGTAAAACGTAAATAAAAACAGGAAGCAATGATGTGCAAATGCTTTTTGACATATTCAGTTTAATACAGTGCAAAGACAAGATATTTAATGTTCAAACTGATAAACTTTTTTTTGTGTTAATATACACTCAGTCTGACTTTGATGCCTGCAACACATTCCAAAAACGTTGGGACAGGGGCCTGTTTACCACTGTGTTACATCATCTTTTCTTTTTAACAACACTCAGCAAGTGTTTAGGAACTGAGGACACTACTGAAGCTTTGAAAGTGAAATTCTTTCCCATTATTGCTCAATATACGACCTCAGATGTTCAACACTCCCGGGTGTCTGTTGTTGTATTTTACACTTCGTAACGCGCCACACATGTTCAATAGGAGACTGGACTGGCCAGTCCAGTAACCGCACTCTGTTACTGTGAGGCCACGCTGTTGTTACGTACAGAATGTGGTTTGGCATTGCATTGCTGGAACAATCGGGGACATCTCTGAGAAAGACGTCATCTGGATGGCAGCATATGTTGCTCCTAAACCTCTATTTACCATTCAGCATTCATGGTGCCTTCACAGATGTGCAAGTTACCCATGATGCCACGGGCACTTACTCACTCCCATACCATCACAGATGCTGGCTTTGAACTTAGTGCTGGTAATAATCTGGATGTTCCTTTTCCTCTTTAACCAAGAGGACATGCCGTCCATGATTTACGAAAACAGTTGTGGACATATGGACTCATCAGACCACAGCACATTTTTTCACTTTGTGTCAGTTCATCTCAGATGAGCTCAGGCCCAAAGAAGTTGGTGTTGTTGATATATGAGTTTCACTTTGCATGATAGAGTCTGAACTTGCAGTTGTAGATGCAGCAACAAACTGTGTTTACAGACAGTTGTTTTCCATTTTTTTTGGAACACATTGCAGGCATCAAATTCAGACGTGTGTAGTGTATATTTACAAAAAAACAATTAAGGTAATCATTTTGAACATTATTGTCTTGTTTTTGTACTGTATTCAGCTGAATATAGGTTGAAAAATATTTGCAAATTTACATAGAGTCCCAGCTTTTTTGGAATTGGGGTTGTTTGATGCTATAATCTAAAGCCCAGTTCAGACCAAAGATTTGTGATGAGATGAGTTAAAACTTGCAACTACTTGCGATGCGCCCTTCTGCAATGTTGTAAAAGCCTGCCGGTTCACACCAGTGCAACTAGACAAGATGGTGTATCATCTCTATGCAACAACTCTCCGTACTTCTGTTTTCAGCTTTTCAGGCTTATTTTGTGGCTGAATATGATTTGTAGCTTCTTGAAATATGAAGGAGGATAGTGATAGTGAGATACTGGCTACAGCTGCATTTGTAGTAGTGATGAAACGGCGAAAAACAGAAACAAATGGAGCATCAGACGGACTGTATTCATAATCAATATGTTACAATGATTGACATAACCAGTGGAAATTAATCAGACAATGAGAGTGTGTGCAAGCGAGCAGCAGCTACAACCCACTGCCTGACACTGGCACACCATGAGGACAGAAACAGAGGGCTCGGACCAGCTGACTTAACTACAAGCTGATTGGCTGTAGAAACAGGTGACGTGCTTTACGTTCTACAACCAGTCGCCTAAAACGGTTTCGTGTCGTCTTGAATCTTTGGTCTGAACTGGGCTTTAAACACATTATTAATGTGTGAAAAACCCCAATTACATGGTGATTATGAATGAGAATGATATTACTGATGGTTGCGTAATGGTAAATCAATTTAGTATATAATATTTTTTATATCCACCTCCATTAAGCATTAGATCATGCCAAAAGTTACCAGTCCTGTATCTGCAAAGGCATCCTGGCTGAAGTAGTCTTGCTGCTCATGCCTTCTCTCTTTTAGTGTTCAGGTGCAGTCATGTTTATGCAGTGTTTATACATGTTTTGATGTACTCTGTAAGCATCACCTGTCTTTGGTTACACATTACAAACCTTTGAAACGCCTTGATAGAGTAGCCTCTGTAGAAAACTGTGAATATGACTTTAAAATAAACAGATGGTGTGCAGATATCGTTGTGTATCAGTCTGTTCCTGACTAAATGCAGTGGAAAACTTGCTGTCATCAGGTAATTAAAACAGAGTTTGAATACATTGTGCAGTCAACTCTAAAAATAAACAATTCATATAGTTTATTGCTCACAGCAGGCTCTCTATGTAAACTACTTCCACTGTGAGGGATTGTTCCTATAAGCTGTCTGCTGCTGTGTAGATTACAGCAGAGAGGAGCACATACAATCACTCTGTATTATATTTAGCTTTTGTTTTACAGTAAATTACAGGCAGGTGGAATATTCTGCATAAGCATAATTTAAGTAAGGAGCTATAAAAGTGATTGTTGAGTGTGGCAGAAGCCATCAGCATGATGCTAAAGAGCAGCAGCTGATGATAATTTGCAGAAGCTATTTCAGGTCTGTTGACGACAGCTTAATGTTGGAAGACAACAAATCAGGCAATTTCCTCCAAGGTGAAACATTTGGACATTTTCCAAGCATGAATAGAATAACACACTATATCTGGTAATTAAATCTCCTTCAGCTCCCCTCAGACACACACACACACACACACTCACTTTTAATAAGCCTCCTCCTACCAGCGTGCTGCAAACTGCGACGAGGGCTCTGCACAATGTGTTCAAGTTCTAATCCACGCGGTCCCAAAGCTGACATGTTTTTGAGGCGCAGATGTCATGTGCCGCCCTGACATGAAAGCTCAAATGCCCAAAGCGTCTTTGAAACTGCAGGCTTAGAGGATAAAGAGTGACAGGACAAAAAATAAGATTATAACGAGAGTGACAAGATAATAAACATGAAAACTCCAGGAGCTTCCTCTGTTTGTAGGGAGGCGACCGGGAAGAGAGAGACGGAAGAGAGGAGAGGTTAGAAGACGGGGAGAGGTGTAAAGAACCTGAGTGAAGAGGTATGAGTGAGAATGAGATGAGAGAGAAACAGGAACAAGAGGAGGTGAGAGGAAAGTGTGACAGCGCAGGAAACTGTAAACTTTTTATTTTAACCATTAACCTATCTGACAAACAGAATCTGAGACTTCAGTCAGGACATTTCTCCTCCACAGGTCCAGACATGGATCATTTAGGGAAAGCCCTGTCCTTCAGTCATGGATAAGTGAGTTAGCTTTATTTGATTGTTAGTGATTTGACTTCTTTGGGCCCTTCAAAGCTGGCTTCAAACATATCTGGAGCTCTTAATTTAGGTTGATCATGGCCAAGACATGTTAAAGTGAAACAGGCTGCATTGTAATCCCTACAGGCAATAGTGCACCATCAATTTACAGTCATTTAAAGTGTTTGTTTTTGCCACTTAGAGGCTCACGTGTATAATCACTTTTATAATCTGACAATATTACAGAGGGACCCTTCTAAAAAAAATGAAATGTTTTTTCTTACCTTTCACTGGTCTGTTAATCTGACCAAGTCTCGCTTGAGAAGTCACAAGAGGTGACCTGTTGCAGGGAATACAACGGTGGAAATGTAAGTAGGAGTTGGAGAGAGGAGTGCCGGGAAGAGTTTGTCGTGTCAGAATACAGAAAACATAGCTTAATGTTATCTAAGAGATTTTCAATGTCATGGCTGAATATTTAGCTGATTTCAACAATCTGGAGACGTCCCTGAGATTTTAGAATGAGACTTCTCCTCGAGCAAGACAAACATTTCAGGAAAAAAGGTCAGGAAAAAACATTTTGGGTGCGTTCTGAGTCGCATACTTTTGCTTTTTACTTTCAGTAGGTACTGCAGCTACCCTTAAAAAGTACGTACTGTTGCATGCAGTATGCACACAAGCAGGACAAACTTCTTTCTCATTACATTACGCCCTGAACTTTGACCCTCTCGCTTTTATATCCATTACCATGGAGATATAACAAAATGCCATTCTGCAAGCTCACCAGAGACTCAAGGTCAATGTGGAGAGCTCTGATATTATTTTACTGTAGATTCTAACATATTATATTCATGATAGTAAAATTACAGAGGCTACACATTTCTCTGTCATTGTTATTAATACTTATGTCCTTTCTTGTTGGTCATATTTATTAGTATTTTATCCAATTAAACAGCTAATATTCATATAATTACTAATCGACTGGTTATCAGTCACCTAAATGCACTGTCATCCATCATTTTAACATCTGACAATCGATGCGACGTATCTTTCGCTGTGCAGAGGATTGTGGGTCAGAAAGAATAACCAGAAAAGCCTGCTGGCTTGCATACTGCAAAATTTGACCTGATGTCATAGAACATCCTGGTATTTTTGGCATATTGCATTTGACATATACTGGGTCATACTAAATCTTTTTCTGGCATACTATATGGTATGGTAGTATGGGTATTGAAGCGCACAGTTTATTTCTTTGTAGGGATCCTTTCCATAATGTTGTCATATGCTTATAATAACAATCTGAGCCTGTCAGTGGCAGACACAAGCACTTTTTGTAGCAGTAAATTGACGGCACACAGTTACCTGTCGTGATTACATTCCAGCCTGTTACACTGCTGTTGCTGCAGTGGTCTCTCTCAATACTGAACCAGTTTCAAAAATTGTTGTCTCCATTAGTCACTAAGACACAAAAACATCAGGTAACAGGATCCGGGTTAAAATATGGTTAAAAAGTTTCCATGAACTGAAGATTTCTGGCTGTTAAAAATGGAGCAAAAACACAAGTCATTTATCGTTATGATAATAACTTGTCATTTGCACCCTGCATGTTCTGAAATGTAATTGCATCATAAATACACACAGCACTCTGTTCTTCAAACATGGCTGAATTACCTCAGGCTAACCTGCTTATCCAGGTAAAATGATCCTCTTATTTTGAAATAAAGACGACCTCTAAATGAAATTAAACCTGTCATACTTTCTCATAAAGCAGATTCAACTTTAGATATTAATTGAATGAAAAAATGTTACTTATGATTTCATACTAATTAAAACTGATCTGGAATTATTTAATCATTTCAGTCCAACTACAGAGATAGATGAGGCCACATTTCACATATTTTTGTGTTTATTCTACAAATCCCTTTCAAAATGGCATCACTGAATATTATGTTTCTGGTTGCATTGATCTAATAAGACAGAAATATGAAGTTTAATACTTCTTTTGCTCAGTTTCCCAAACTAAATTAGGATTTAATTGAACAGATTCCTATAGCTTTTTATCATTCTAGATATTTAACCATTAATTGTGAAAAATTAGGATTTTTCAATCATTTACATGCTCTCATCTAATATAATTATGTCATCGTGATTCTGCTGGTGCACATAATGAAAGGAGTAACTCATGTCTAAAACTGACTTTGTGTCTTGGTCATGATCCATAAACTGTGTGCAAGCTTGTACTTTTGCTGAAAGGAATAACTCAACCACAAAATGATCATTTGTATATCAATAACTCACCCTGTATTAAGCTGAATTTGTGAAGAAAACTCACATGCCTCCTGAGTGAATGAAGAATCCAAAAAAAGCAAAGAGTTTTGATATATTAAATTCATAGTGCTCTCTGGCTGCACCCATCTAAGAGTTTTCCCAGTTGACCAATAGTCATCATTTAGGGCCATTAGTCGACTAGTCACCCGCATGTTTACGATATTAATTTGATTATTAAATTATATATTTTGGGCGGGGCAACACAATGGTTTGAGTTGAAGGTGTGAGAAAGAATAGTATCAGTAACATTGTTAACACTGTGCTACATTACAGAGAAATACAAAACCGTACTAATGAACCTTCATTAATATAGGCCTATATTTTATCTACAAGTGCACGTCACACACTGAGCGAGCCGCCTGTTAATGACGCTGTGGGCTAATGGGCATGTAGCTACTTCCATGTTTCAGATGATACGTCATGTTTGTAGTCGACCAATGAAGATGAGTTTACATATCACCTTGGGTTCGTCCTTCACCTTCTCAAAATGATCCCACACTTTGGATTTCCTGCCCGAGAGACATGCGTGAGACTGTTTATGTGGAAGTTTTTTAAAGACATAGTATGGTTTTAGCAAAAAAAAAAAAATCATGTTTGGGAAGTACTGAGCATACACCTGGATAAATGACTTGGATTATTCAGTACAAGCTGTGTGAGAGTTTGTAAAAGGATGTTTTGATGTAGTTTTGCTGTTGTTCAATGTGGACCCCTATGGCTTCAATTCATCAAGAAGTTTCTCCGTTTTTTGGATTCTTCGTTCACCGTGAAGGTATGCGAAAAAAAACAAAGTTTTCTTCAGGAATCCACTGTAACATGGGGTGAGTAGTTATTACACTTATGATCATGTTGCGGGTGAAGTATCCCTTTAATGACTTGTTGCTCAGTGATCCACATATGAAGAGCGAGGATCAGCTGAGGAGACGAGACAACAACAAAGCCATAACATTTAGGGCTGAAACATAACATTAGAGTTTTATTAATTCAAGCAAACTGTTACAGTCAACAGTTACATAAGTTACATGGTATACAGTATTGTTCTAATCTTTTTCTTTTTTTTTAAACCAGGGTTTCTGTCCCCCCGTCCCTTTGTCCCCCCCAAACATAGAAACAGCAAATCCATACAAGCGCAGGCAAGTAAGTAGTAACAGCACAATACATTCATCAACTCAACGATACATTTTGTACGAACAATAAGGCAAGTAGAAGAAAGAACAAACGAACAAACGGAAAAGGATGGCAGACATTTTCTTTGAAATGAGCCAAAACAAGGCATCCTTCTCTTTCAGGCCTGAGGCAGTATCACATAAAATGTATTCTTTTGAACAACGTTTGCTGCTGTCGAACCAAACGAGGTAAGGCTTCTCGTTAGTGGGCAGGTACACAGTAAAGGGGGATGTGAGGGAAGAGCTGCCTTCAGTGGTGTTGAGTGGTTTGTACCTGGGTGTTGGTCAGACTCATTATCGCCGGTACCTTCTCGAAATTCAAAAGTTTTCCTCGGCACACTGAATATGCATCAGGGACAATAAGAGAGGCAGGAAATCTGATGTACATCTACAGCATCTCATCGCTTCCAGTGTCCATGTCTATGGCAAAGAGAAGAGGATGGACCGTTCACTAAAAACCAATGGCTCAGAGTTTATCTTTGACATTGCCTGATGTCAACGAGAGCGTACATGGCTCCGTAGAACCTGGACAGACAAAAAGCTCAATCTCTTGGCATACTTTTCCCTGGGGTAAAAGTTAGATGTAAGTGGATGGATATGCAGCCATATGCTTCCCCTTCTTCATTTTCAACCATACAGCAATCATCACATGACATACCAACACAATCTTCCGCTTGTTCTAAGTGGTAGAGTCAGTCCTGATAACGAGAGAAAACAAAAGGACAACCCAGCTTCTGTTCACACCGAGCGACTTGTTCATGTAGCGGTCAGTATTGGCAACGACTGGCCCGTTAAAACTGCAAATGTTTCAGCAGAAAAAGGTAAATAAAAGACAATAAAATAAAACAGCATTCATTCAATGCCATGTTCAGCCACCAGGTGGCAAAACAGTGCTGGAGAGAACTAAGGATAAATGCAACATGCCTTCATTTTTTCCTTTTCTATTTTCTTTTTTTTTTTCTTCATTTTGTTTTTTACATCGACGCACAGATAAGAAACAAAAACAAGTGGTTCTTCAAAAAAAGTTATTTTCATGTATAACAATAGTAAACATGGGGGGATTTCATCACAGGAAATCCAGAAGAAACAAAGTCGTGTGGTAGTGCAGAAAAGAATGAATGCAAAAACTTCTCTTGGAACACTAGAAAGACGGACGAGGGCGACGTGGAGATTCTCCTCCGAACACAAACCACAGCTAGACAGAGATAAAAAAGCTTGACAGAGGGAAAAGTGGGTGACAACGATTTTTCGCTTCTTTCCAGAGTAGAAAGGACTCTTTGATGGCGAGGCGTGGAGCACAGGGTTGGTCGGGGGGGGGGGGCACCTGAACACATTTGTCCTCTGCCTGATCGCCATCACTCCATCCAGTCTCCTTCGTCAAACTCAGACTCGTCCTCGGAGTCAGAGTACTCCACAGCGATGCGGCGTGAGAGGATGGTGGCCACGTCATTGCCGACACGCTCGTGCTTAGCCTCCTGCTCTCGCTGCTCCTCCACTTTCCGCAGCTGTATGCCTGCAGGAAGAAGAAACAAGTTTGTGATCATGTGATGTGAAGTTGTCAAATTACCTTATTTTATAAATACTTGCAAAAGGCATCTGAAAGCAGCACAAGAAAAGTGATGTTGCTCCAGATTTAAAAGCACACAAGGAATCAAACTTAAGAACAGAATACACACTTCCTCCTAAACTGTGAGTGTGTGCTTTGTCCAGAGAAAACGCTGCTGGCAGGAGAAGGTTTCAAACATATGTGGTAAAATAGCTCCCCACCTTTTCTGATAGCTTCCAACAGGACACTGCGAGCATCGCTGATGGGTGGCAGATTGGCTGGATGGTGCCTCTTGCTCCCCAAGTCGTGGAGGGTGTGGGGCGGCGGGGAGGCCATGGCTCCTGCTGAGGGGAAGGCCGGCACAGGTGGCGGGCCTGATGGACAGGGCGAGGAGCTCCGCGCTCCGGTGAGGGGCAGAGGAGGAGGCGGCGGGGGAGGAGGCAGGATGCTGCCGTCCGACTGGGTCCCAGAGCCCATGGGTGGGCCCCTGTCCAGGACCTGCTGGAGACGGGCCGGTGAGGAGTGGAGGGGAGGCGCCACGGGTGGAGGGGCCGGGTGCAGCACCCCGGGGGCGATCTGGAGAGGGGCGGGGGGAGGCGGGATGGCCGGGGGCTGCTGCTGGACTGGTAGAGGAGGAATGGGAGGCGGAGGGGTACCCCGCAGGCCTGAGGAGGGTAACGGGGGAGGCGGAGGGGGAAGAGGGGGAGGCGGTGGAGGAGGAGTGTTGGAGTTGAGCCCTGCTGTCCGTGCTGGAGACTGGGGTCTGCTGTCGGAAAAACCTGAACTGGAACTGGAGGGAAGAAGAGAGGAAAAGAAGGAAAACGAGGTCATGATTAGGAATAAGAGCGCTCAGTGTGTAAGATACTGTAAGGGGGATTTGGTGTCATCTAGCAGTGAGGATTACAGATTGCAACCAGCTGAAGCTTCTCCTGGTTAGAATTCCTTTAGATTCATTGTCCAGGAGGTTTTAACCAGGAGCTGAATTATCTCCTCCTCTCCAAAGCTAAAAAACCAGCTGATTTAAACCAGTAAAAACACTGAATAAAGCAAGTTCACGTTATACTGCAGTGTTCCTCCAATGCTGTTCAACTTGTCACAGATGGCTGCTAGCCCAGCACCTGCTGACTTGTGCTCACCTTATTTCTGATCCAGACATTCAGGAGGTTTTAACCGGGAGCCGAACTATCAGCTGAGGTCTCTTCCTCTCAAAAACAAAAATCAGTGTTTCTCTGACGCCATGTTGGAGACCAGCAACTAGTCCAGCACCTGCTAATGTGTGCTCTCTTTTTGTCTCTGATAATTTAAGATCCAGACGTTCAGGAGGTTTTAACCGGGAGCCGCATTATCTGCAGAGGTCTCTTCCTCTCCAAAACAAACGGACCCAGTGATTCAAACCCATAAAACCAGTAAAACCCAGTGTTGTCTCTGATGTTGCTCGTGGGGCTGCTGACTATCTAGAGCTACTGTCTGGTGTGTCTGTTGTGGGCTACTGTAGAAACATGGCGGTGCAACATGGTGTTACCACCTCACCCTTTTTCCCCTCTAAGGGCGGTGGCCTTGTGGGTAACCTGTGAGGGTGTGAGGCGGCAGGCGGCAAAGAGTGATGATAGTCAGCAGAATCAGGAGTCTAGATGAGCTCAGGGCTGCTGTTAGACCTCATGAGAATGTTGTTTTGTGGTGAAGACTGCAATAAAGCCATTGTCAGTGAACGGCACCCGAACGCCTCGCCAGCGTGTTCCCAACTATGGTTCAGAGCCGGTAAGCTGTCACTGAACGAGAGGGGTAACAATAGTGAACTCCGTGGATGAGGTCCCGCCTCATATATAGATATTTATGGCCCACTCTAAGGTAACAAAAACACAACAACTATGTTTCGGGTGATTGTACAGGAAATAAAACATACTTATATTCCATTTTGCCAATATATCCCCCTAAATCCTACAAACTTAAATCAATGTTAAGAAGTGCATATGAAGATCCAAATTAGTTCTGTTCAACAAACAAAAAGCTAACAAAATAAGGGCCACGTTTCTTTTAAGGGGGAACAATGCGCAGCAGTACATCAGTCTCAGCTGCTGCACACCTCAGAATTCATGTTTCCAGAGACTGACACTGGTGTAAGTAATCACACATACAGTAGCTTTCTGAAATTGCAGTGTTGTCAGGGAGGTTTGGATGTTTGACTCAGAGTGATGGCGCCCCTGTAGGGGGTCTTTAACTCTGCCACCAGCCCTCACAAAACCCTGGAAATCACAGCATGCCAAAGAAAGCCAACCTGAGCATCCAGACCTGACTGTAACGCGTACATTAAGGGAGAGAATGTTATCAGTATCGGCTATTAACTGCCGCTGAAGCTGCGTGGGCGGATCAAGCTACTACAGGACATGGCAACACAATGCCCGAGATGTTCACAATCAGTTTTCTTCCTACGGAGAAAATTGCTGCGGACAAAAAGCACAGCGAGAGAGAGAAGAGGGAGGAAAATAATGTGGTGAGTATTTCCTCCAAGTGCTGCATTAAATGTGGGGAGGGGGGTAAAGTGAGAAAATTAGATATAGACGACGATGATAGCGACTTTTAAAAAGGAAGACACAGCGAGACGCCAGAGCCAAAAGGTCAGAAAAGGACTGAGAGTAGAGGTAAATAAAAACAGGGATGGGGATGGATACAGTAAAAGGAGAAGATAGCTGCAAGGACTTCTGCAAAAAGAAAAAAATCAATCAGCTATTTCTCTGGTGCTGCCGTCACAGCCTTAATCATTCCCACTGATCTCTCCATCCCTTCAAACTGTGACATATGCGGCAAAAGTGCGCAGCAGAAAAACAACCTGTAATGCGCTCAGTGGCCTTAACACTTTATTGATCCTGCCCTTCTCCCAGGCTTTTCCTTTTTTTGCTTCAGCTTTGGTCCACAAAATCTCCATCTACACGTCCGTCCCTTCTTCTTCTTCTCTGTGTTTTCTTGCCGAGCACTAACAGGGCGAAAAATCCTCGTCCTCTCAAACAGAATAAAAAAGTAATGAAATGCCACTCACTGCGACCGACTGATCCGTAAGATGAAAAACACTAGCTAGAAAACAAACAAACAAACCAAAGAGCTGAGGATGAGTTGGCAGTTTTATGTGTGTGTGTGTGTGTGTGTGTGTGTGCGTGCTTGTAAATCTGACACAAAGTGAGATACAAATGATTTTTCACACTTGAATCTCCTCGGCACCAGATGAGCAGGATTAACTTTTTTCTCAGTCCAATAGGTAACTGACTGGCGAGCAACTGTGGGTAAGCACTTCCTGCTGTTTACAACTGCAATGCAAAACCATAAAGTGTGACTAAAGGTTTCCGAAGGGGACGTATAACTGTCTCCTGTCCCACCTGATCACAGAGGGTGGCTTGATCTCTCCCAGTGGGTGCATGAGGGGTGGAGGCGGTGGAGGGTCGTGGGGCCGCGAATACATTCTGTCCCCGGTGCGGTTCAGCAGCTCGTTCATCTGGCTGTAGGGCAGCGCCGCCAGCGAGAAGGGCCCGTCCAAATGTTCCATGTACAAGGGAGCCCTGAGCAGAGAGATATGTTGTCCTTAACTCACAGTTTGTTCGGTTCCTTTGAACTTCCCTCACCCAGAAATTAGTTTTTTCCTAGCAGAACTCAAACGTAGTCAGCTACACGTGAAAAAATATTTCACCAGCAAAAAAACTAGTTAGAGATGTTCTGACCTGATACCGATTCTGATACCTGGCCTTGTGGCTCGTCCAATAGCTGTTTACTACTTACCCTGAAACTAAATCCTTGCATACTGAACACACTACCGTTACTGGTGGGACTTTGCAGTGTCAAAATACTGCCAATATGGCTAACATTATGCTAACGGCCAATGTTAAACCATTTACAGTAAACTAATTATTTTTTGCTGCTCTATAACATTAGTTGCCGATAGCTGCACACCTCAACATACTGTGTAGGCTACTTTTTTTAAAGCAGCAAAGGATATTTGATTTCCTGGAGCATCTGGGGCACTTCTTATACTGATACTGGTATCGAAATAACTCTACTTTTAGTATGTCAGTTACTCACCGTGTGTAACTTTGCATTTGTGAAGAAAACTTACTTATTGTCGTATGGCTCCATGGTTGACGGAGAATCCAAAAAAAGTGAACATTGAATTGAAGTAAGTTTGTAAGTAAGTATTAAATCATTTTTTGTGACATTGACATCTCAGTTACAACAGCAGAATAAAATAATGAAATGATTTTTAAAAAAGAGCTAACTAGTTTTGGGGCGTTGGTGGCTTAGTGGTAGAGCAGGCGCCCCATGTACAAGGCTGTTGCTGCAGCAGCCTGGGTTCGACTCCAGCCTGCGGCCCTTTGCTGCATGTCACTCCCTCTCTCTCTCCCCCCCTCACACTTGTCTGTCCTATCCATTAAAGGGTAAAAATGCCCAAAAAAAATATCTTTAAAAAAAAAGAGCTAACGAAACAAAAACTTTTTGGGTAAATACACATTATTACAGCCTAAGGATTAGTGTATCTATTGATTATCATTCCAGTCCAGTGTCGTCTTTTTGAGTCTTGTATTGAGTCCATTATTACCATTTTCTTTCAAGTTGTGCTTCTTGTAGTCTCAGTATGTGTTTAAAGCAAGGACTGGGTTTAACAACATAACTATATCAAAAGCTCTTTCTGACAGGGAACTGAACTCAAAGTGAAACTTATCGACGCTCTTTTCAAAGCCAGACTCCATTGACAAAAACAGTAATTTTACCTTGCTACACGTAGGACCTACTGGTCCACTATCAGTTAATTAGTTTGTATTATTGTGTAACTTTGCTGTTTGAAAGCGTTAGATCGGATTCACCAAAGTCACACAATAACACAAACTCACTGATTGAGGCAGCAGTAGACCAGCAGCTCCTGTGTTCTGCAGGTAAAATTACTATTTTTATCAATGGAGTCTGGCTTTGAGGAGAGTAAAGATAAGTTTCACTTTCAGTTCAGTTCCCTGTTGGAAAGGGCTGTCTGTTTGAGAACTAGTAAGCATACCACTGAATAAATTATACCTGGATTATACTGTTCAAGTTGTGGGTGAGTTTGTATATACATATGTTTTGATATAGTTTTGCTCTTGTTAAACATGGTCCCTGTCCAATTCACCTTTTTTGGATTCTTCGTTTGCTGTGGAAGTTTTCTTCACGAAAAAAAACGTGTGATTAACGTAAAAATTGCCATTTTGCTGGTGAAGTACTTTTTTTTTATTATAAATGTGTTTTATTGGTTTTCAAAGTCTTTATCCCACAAAGAAGAATACAAAACATGTTTATTTAACTTCAATTCAACCATTCCTCCCCCGCCTATAAAGAAACCGTATTTATCAAATATGTTGACAAATAAAAATAAAAATCCAAAATCCCTGATTCCATGCCTACCACTCTGCCCACCCACCCATAGGATTACAAGTTACAAAATACACCCTACCACCCTATACTTTATCAAGGGGTTTCTGCAGCAAATCAGAAAAGTCCAAAAAGGGGCTCCATATCTCAATAAAGGTTTTATAGGACCTTTTGAGTGTGTGTTTGATTTTTTTTTTAACTTTAAGAAATACATAACATCTCTGACCTGATAAGAAAAGAATGTGGGAGGGTGAAGTATTCCTGTAAGTGACCTCCCTACAGTCAAGCAATGTCTCATGTCCTCATCACACCTTTTACTACAGCAGTAAGCACTTCCACCACAGAATAACTTCTTTACTTGTAACTCTCCTAGATACATTTGAATAATGTGTAGAAGCTTGAAGAGGTGGAGTAGCAATTTCACAAGAAAAAACAAAGATGAGAGAAAAGTAATTAAAAAATGAGCATGATTTTACATAACTAAGATTGTGTTTTCTCTTCTGTCTTATCCTGTAAACCACTGGCTCCCAACCTGGGCCCCACTAGGGGTCACTAAAACTTCACAGGGGGGGCGCAGGGCCTTGTTTTTAGGGGTTTACAAAAACTTAAAAGAAGAAAATATGTATAGTACGCCTATAGCTCAGCATTTCATTCATTTCTTTGAGTAAAACTAATTAAAATTGTTATTCTTAAAGTTTAGATTCATATTTACTTCTTCTTCACAGGAGAAGGGCAATTGAACACAAGCTTTGCTGACAGGGCCGTCACTGCTGAACAGCTTTGTCCTTCATTAGAAAAGCACTTCAAACAACCAAAGAACTAATGAAACAATGGCTGAGCGCCAGGCAGATGAAAACATGGAATTAGTCAAAAAGAAGCCTATTGAATATGTATGGTAAAAAAATATATAATACAGACAGAGAGTTGTATAAAAGGTTTCTAAACTACTCATCTCTGATGTAACATTTATAGGAAATAATCTGGTCCAAATTCACCTAAGTCACTTGCTTTAATTGTACAGTTAACAAGGTTACTGTTATACACTGAATATAATATGAAATACCATGAATTATGTCACTTATTAAGGGGTCGCCTGTTTACTCAATGATAGAAAAAGGTTGGGGACAACTGCTGTAAAACATACAGAACGATAATAATTCATCCCCAGGTTGGGAACTATCAGATTTAATCACATGTAAATGTTTCTTACCATTACACAGAGCTGGTTTAAAAGTTAATGTGGTGCACGCGGGGTACAAAAGTCTGCTTTAAATCACAAAATGTGCAGAGTTAATTTTAGAAAAACATCTTTTCATGATCAATCCTGCATTTAGGCGGCAGAGCTGGTGGTGGGAGGTAATTAGGAAACATGTTCAAACTGGTTGAAGTTCTTTTTTGAGGATTAATGAGATTTTACACTTTGAACTATATAACATTGGAGACGGCATCACGCTTTCATCTGTGAAGCTGTGGACCCAGCATCTGATCCAGATATTTAACCACAGTGAAAATGAAATACAGAAAGTCGCATCATATGTATCGCACTCCACTTTGGTACAGGTCAAGGCTAAAAACTATTCTTCCACAGTGGATTAAGTAGCTTGAAGATGATTACAGATAATCTGCTTAACTCTGTCTCTTTTACCTGTTATGTATACTTTTATTTAGGAGCAAAAACATGCCTCAGCTACACAGATTAATCAGACAATGCTTTATAAATACTCCTGAGCTGCTTTCATGGTCCAGGCCAGTCTGTCCATCACAGACACTCTGGCTCTTTGGTCACAACATCAATGACTGTGCATTCACTATCATCTATACAGGCTGACACTGCGGTATACTCCCTCATCAATATTCTGAGAAAAAGATTTTATGTCAGCTATTCATGGAACTGACAAACCCAAGAAAACCGCCTCTTTGCATAAAAACCTTTTTCTTATTAATCACACTGACTGGCAGGGAAATTATTGAATATGAGCGTCATTGGTGCTCTGAGGCACAATAAAGGCAATCACAGCTGTGAGGAACCTTATCGCTGTTGTTGCTCGAGTGTAAATTGCAACAACTCGTTCTCTGTGGAGTGGGCACAGTATATTTGTGATTACTTCCTGCTGAGTCAGTAAGTGTTCCTCCAATCAGCATGCCTGAAGCTCGTTGATATTTCGAATCAGAAGTTATACTGTGTTTCCATGGTTACCGGGATGTAGGGGTGTAATTAACAAATTGCATTTACTCTCATTACTGTCACAAAGTTCTTTTTTGTATACTTGTACTTTTGTGAGTGTTTTTAAAAATTATTTATTTATTTAAATTTTACTTTAACTGAAAGACGTCGTCAATTATCGCGATAACACCAGTCACTTCCGTCAAATCGGCAAACTTGTTTTTCATATCGTCATTTTCAGCCATAACTATACAGTTTGAAAAGATATAGTTAAACACAAGGGTCCGACCTCTCTAACGTTTCTTCGGCACCCATTTTATGTGCTGTGTTATTTTACTAGCGTCCTTATTAAACCAGCTCTACCGGGACGGAAGATGATGTTAAACGGCTGTGGACGGGGCCGCAGCAAAACCTAATTAATCCACTTAAAATAGTCCCACCTAAAAAAAAATCACTATCAGTTAAAGTGTGCGCTATATTTAGGATATTTTCACCGCTTCATTTCCCACACTAACTGATGGAGGCAGCGGAAAACCAGCAACTAATGTGCTAAAATTACTGTTTTTATTAATGGAGTCTGGTGACGTTGAGATAACGGCTCCAGTTCCCCGTCGGAAATGGCTGTATGACGGCAAGTTAAAAAACGATTAAAATACTCCGAATATAGCGCACACTTAAACTGATATTTACTTCTTTTTATCTAGGCCGTTTTGCCTGAAAAAAAAAACAAAAATTAATTGAGGCGACGTCTCCTCAGTGCCGTTTTTTTAATGTACGTGACGCGGCAGTTTTCTACCCGGAAGTAGGTGTTAACAGACATTGTGATTCGGTCTGTTGTCCGTTATAGAGTAAAAACAGAAGTCACATGAAAATGTCATGATGAACTGTGTGAGAAAGGAACAAGATATGGGAGATTGATCAGCGGCTGCAGGTGTGTCTGCGGCCGCAGGAGGGCAGAGCGTCACCTGAAACCGGAAATGGTAAGCTATACAGTAATTGTGTTGACAGCTGAGGTGCCATTGTACTTAGTGCAAGAAATGAACAAAGCAGTAAAATTAAAGATCACATTGGGTGTCATTTTATTGCAACACCTGGCGAGCACATCCACCATGTTTGTGACCTGAGGCCTGAGCTATGAAGCAGGGTTTAGAGTCAGACAGGTAACCTCAGGGTTAACTTAAAACCTGGTTCTCTTTTTACCAGGGTAAATCATCATGGTAACTTAAGATGAACAGCTAACCTGCTCTTTTTTATTTTATTTGATTGGGATGATGCAATTACAAGTTCCAATACAGAGTATAAGACTGATGTGTTGCACAAAGAGAGTATAGCTATTGCTAATTCAACTCTTGTCCCTAGTTGGGCTTTTACATGAAGCAGGTTATGTTCAGATTACAGCCTGTCATCACCCCAACTACTGACTAATCAGATCACTGATGACAAAAGTATCTGGACATGGACAAAGGTCCAGAGTGACAGGTAAAAAAAGAGCAAGTTTATATATTTAATATGTCAGTCGACTCATTCTATTGTTCCAGGGCTCCAGAGCAGTATTTTAAGTTTATTTTAGTCTGCAGTGATAGCTGACAGTGTTGCTATTTTAACACTCTGATTCCATCACTGCAGCTCAAAATATCATGAGACACCTACATGATGAGAACTAGGAAAACAGATATTATTTTATTAGAAAAATAATCCACAAACTGTTACTTGGCTTATGTTATTATAAAAGCAACATTTTGGTTAGATAAACCTCATCAGTCATTCACTAGGCTTCTTTTCCACCCTTTACTCCAGGAAAATATAAAAGAAGCAAAGGTCATAGCCAGACTTTGGTGTCAGTTCTACTGAAGTCAACGGGGCTGGCACAGCAAATCACACTTTAACCCCTTATTTCTTTGTTGTGTCACCTCTGACTGAAACATCCTTGGCCTCCAAACAGATCATGACTCTGTCCAACTGCTGCATCTCAGCCTCTGCTGGACAGAGCCGTGATCTGTTTGGAGGCCAATAACAAGTAAAACAAACACGCATATTTTCATAAAAACATCAGCATGCATCGAGTAATGTGGATATTTAATCACTTGAAGGTAAAACAACAAAGATATGATGACACCACATTGACTCCAATCTGGCTCCTCGTACGCTGTCACTGACGGCATGACCTTTCCTTCTTTTACAGTGTCCTTGTCTTTACTTCAGGAGCACAAAGAGTCTGGCATTACTCCAAAGTCTTTTATGTGAGACATATTCAGAGTAGTTTTGTCATCATCCAACCTAACAGCAAAAAATATTCTGTACTAATTTCACATATATTAACACCTACACGGATTTTAAGTCTTGGCCTACGTTTACATTTCACGCTGATGACTTTGACTGTCCCATACACCAAAGATTCCCGCTGGTGATCACTGTGACCATTCCATCTCATATAATAGGAAGTAGCATACTTCATTGATGGTTCTGATGATGTTGCCTGTAATAAACACCCCCACATCTTTAACATGAATACACTCGTGGCTGAATAGGAAAACCCAGAGTTGACTGAACTAGTCGATAACCAGCTTTGTAGTACCATTTATCCAGATGGCCAATGTTAATGGTAGTCAAGCCAGATAAGGAAAAGATATCCTGGGTAAGTTGAACTGGCTTCGTAGTACAGGCCTCAGTTCCTAAGGGGCACACTGGGTCTGGCTAACATGCTAAATGCCAAAATGCTCATCATGGTGGATCAACTTCTGTGTTCCCTGAGAGACTTTTACCTCCAGTGAGGTGTGTGAGGACTTTCTGCTGTTTGTGACTGTTAATCCCTGATGTGACTGCAGAGCCTCATTCAGCTGGAAAGTGAAAACTTTGAGGAGTGCACTGGGACCAGAGAGCCAAGTGGACTGGTTATATGGTGCTTCAAGAGTGAACGAGCAGAGGAGCTGAATGTGGAGCAGACTGAAGACTCCCAGGGGGCCTTCACACAGGAAGTGAGTACAACAACAAACTTAATTTTACTAACTCTAGAGATGAGAACGTCCTTGCATTTCCTTGCAACGTGACATGGCGTTGCATGAGTGTTTACATAGCTCCTTTGCTGTCACATGTCTTTGTGGCTGCAGTGGCACATTGTTAATACATGTCCATGTTGTCTGCCTTGGTGATGTTTAATTCTACTGTTGACAGTAAAAGAAGTTTCAGGCGATTTATGCATCTTAATACTGCTTGTTGCACTCGCTGAGGTGTCCACAGCTCTTTTTAGTTATTGCTGGTCTTTTTGTTTAATTGTCTCTTTTCTGGTTAATCCCAGTGAGGCTTCACTGAGGATGCTGGTTGTTGTTTTTTTTATAATTAATAGTCAGCTGTGTGCCCAGACTGCAGAGTGCCATCTGAAGAAATGTAATTTTCTCTTGATTTGGACAGAAGGGCTCTTGTTGCTGATGTTGTTTCACTTGTGTGTTGGACACAATTTAATGCAATTTATTTTGTATCTTACCAAAGTTCTTTAATTTAACAGCAGTATCACGTCATCATACCCCCAGACTCCCTTTTAAAATTGAACGCAGTAAGATTTAGCCTAGTCATTTACATTTACATTGCCCTACTTTTATTTAAGTACATTTTCAGTCCTTTTGCTTGAGTAAAATATGTTTAAAGTATCCGTACTTTTACTTGAGAACAATATTCTAGTACTCTGTCCATCTCTGCTAGCATGTATGTGCACGTTAGTCCCATCTTCAGACATGTAAAACGTGGTGGAGACAGTCGGTGACTCAGTACCAGTCCGTTAGAACTTAAGAAGCCTCTTGGATGAGAGGCGAAACGTCTTGAAGAAACTCAAGCCAGTCCAGTTGCCTACGAGCAACCACTTACGACTGGTGGAGACTGATTGACTTTCCTAGATTAAGACATTGTAATTGTACGCCTGGAAGTATAGACCTAAATGTCTATGAGAATCTTGACCTAGTTACAAGCAATATCCACCTCTGGACAGCCACTGTGACCTACCTGTTGTCGTGGTAACCTGCAGATCCGTTGGCCTCTCTGTGTTTGTCGTCGGGTATATCCTGGGCGAGCTCTGCGCCCAGTGCCAGTTTCTGCCACTCCTTTTTACGATCGTGAGGCGCCCGCGGTATCTTCTCCGGCTCCTGCGGACGGTCTATCGCTTTCAGCTTTTGGCAGGGAGGGTGATGGCGGGCGTGGGAAGGAAGGGCAGTATGGGATGATGGTGATGATGGTGTGGGAAGAAACGGTTAGAGGGAAGAGGCGGATGTGGGAGACGGTGAGAATCACAGAGAAGAGGTGGTGTGTGGATGGAGAGGAGGAGATGAGAGGGAGAGAGAAAAGGTAACAGGTTAGCTGTTAAGTAAATTTCATTTGTCATCTTATAAGAGAAACAAACAGTGACTGCCTGCGCTATAACAACAGGCTCAGGCTACAGATGTTGAAAAGAGAAACCTGAGTAAAAGAAGCACTTTATGATACACGCACACAATCAAATCCATATGATAAACATCGATCTATGTTGCCAACTCTGGACATTCACACTCTTTTCTGATGCTAAATGCTCCCACATGTGCTACATAATTATTCCTCTTAAACAAGTCACCTCCATTTTACAAAGCAGCTACTGCCAAAACGTATATTCATTTTAAACTACGTTTAAGAAAATACTGTCGCACAATCTTGAGAGCAGGGAGTGCTCATTGCCTGATTTGGACCAAATCAATGTCAAGTTTTTACTGATGCATCGAGCTGAGAAAGAAGTGACAATTTGGGCAGATTTTAACATATTTACTCCAGTCCACTGACAAACAACACTCCCTGCTATCCAGACTTCAGCATGACTGACTGTCAACACACACACACGCACGCACACACACACGGCTGTAAAGAAACTGAGCAGCGAGCTGCTGTAGCAGAAATCACACACAGTGTTTTGAAATAAATCGCTGTATTTTCACATACCTGCCCTGGAAGGTCTAAGTACCTATAGACCTGATCATACATGCGGGGGTCCTGCAACTATAAGAACAAAAACAAAAACCACAAGAGAAGCACCGGGGGTGAGGGGAGGGGGGTCCAAAAAAATCAACACGGCACAGGATTGAGCACAACACGGCTGCACACAGTCAACGAGGGGACAAAAACAGAGTGGGCGGTGAGAGAAGGTGGGACAAAAGGGGGAAAGAGGGGAAAAGAAAAGTGCTGTTAAACAGAAAATGACAACACATGGCACAGCTCGAGGGACGTCACAATGCAGGCAGGACGCAGCGGCACACACAGTCCAAACACACACACAAACACACACACAGAAAGAAGACTGAGGTAGAAAGACAGAGATCTCACTGGAAAGGGAGGACAAACTACAAAGGTGTGTTTCTACATGTGAGGAAACAACTTTGAAACCTACGACAACAGCTCACACTGAAGAATGGCATGCAAAATACACACACACATGCTTCAACTCAAAATAACACATCAGAGGTTAAAGCACAACAACACTAACATAAAGACGGGAGCATTTCACAAATCAACTAAATACTGATGTGAATGAATCAGTGAAGTATCCTGAGCTACTTTATGCAGTCATATTAAAAAATAAACACAATCCTGACATAAACAATTCAATTAATACACATTTTCTACCGTTTTGAGGTGAATACTTTTAGGTACAAGTCTGGTAATGTTCTGTATTTCTCTTCTTGTCAACAAATCCCATGAACAGACTTAAAACCAGTTATGTGTGAGCAGTAGTAACAGTCTCAACCCTTAGACCTCTGGTTTCATACTGAAGATAGAAATCTAAAAAAACGGGTCACAAATTTATACTTTACTTTTTAAAAAGCAGCTGAATGATTTTCTAAAACAGCTGGACACTGTATATTGTAAATGTTGCAGACATCACTCAAACCGAGGTAGTGCCTCTGTTGGGAAACATTTTAGCTGCACGCAGGATTAATTTAAAATAAACTACAGTGCCAGTGTTCATTGTGATAAAGGACCACATAACCCAGTGCAAATCGTGTCTCACTGATGTGTTTTTAATAGTTTTTTGATAATGGAGCTCTGTGGCCCAGAGGAATAAGATATATCTGTCTTTGGGTACACAGACAAGACCTTTTCCTTGGCACTGAGTCAAACCATGCTGTGGCAATTTGCACCTCCATTGTCAGTTTAAATGTGCTGAGTTGTGTCTGCACCTGAGATTGACCATCTCTAGAGTTGGGTCAAAGGTGCACCCCACCACCTCCAAATGGGTAGTGGTGACGTCTTGTTGACTGCAGTCAACCCCTGACGATACCCCCTCTACCCATCAGCAGGTTGCAAGATGTGAGAGAAAAACATTTTTAAAATTCTCTGTGTGTTCTGCTCTCAAAACTTTTGTAGCTTCTAACTGAATCTCTGTGGTTTGGAGTTTAGTTTCTCTCCTGCGTCGCCATTTGTGCTTTAGATATCTGCTTTATTTTTCATGTTTGCTTTCAGCTGTATGGAGTTGCGTTGAGTTACAGCTGATGAAAGCACAGCATTTTCTTATTTTTGCTACTTCACTTTAAAAGCTTTTAAATAACAAAATAATGGCGGACTTTTATTATGAAGAATTAATAGATATTAAATATGTTTATCACCGAATTCGCGATTCTTTGTCAGCAGCTTTTCTTACATAAATACAGGTCTACTTGGGTACCTTTGGCCGTGGATCAGCCTGCTGCTTTTAATCATCATCACTCAAAACAAGTCATCATCAGTTAAGAGATTAGTGTGAAAGATTTAGGGGGATTTAGCGGCATCTAGTGGTGGGGACTATGGATTGCAACCAGCTGAAACTTCTCCTGGATAGAATTCCCTCAGTCTTCATTGTTCAGGAGGTTTTTACCGGGAGCGGAATTATCTGCAAGAGGTCTCTTCCTCTCCTAAACAAACAGACCAGGTGATTAAAGCCAGTAAAAACACTGATGAAGCAGTTTCACGTTAAACAAATCTGATTTTTTTCCGATGCTCTCATGTGGGAGGGGCCTCTAACTACAGTGGACGATGTGAAAACGCGAATGTCCCTGTCAAGAGCCAATGTTTGGTTTGTCCATTTTGGGCTACTAGAAACATGGCGCTACAGGGCAACGAGGACCCAATCCCTATGTAGGTATAAACGGCTCACTCTAAGGTGACGAAAACCCAATTCTTGTTTTGAGGTGATTATACGCTAAACAAAACATATTCATTATATTATATTTAGACCAATGTGTCTCCCTAAATCCGACACATTGAACCTTTAAAGACACACCTCAAGCAGGTAGCCCTGCTGTAATGGAGACGCAAATCCCTGTTGTACTGGGCTGACGCAAGTCAAACCGTCTCAGGGCCAAGCCAGCATGAGTATAAAAAAACCCTAGGACAATACTTGTCAGTAGGATCAGTGCATTGTTGGTTTTAGTCTTTTCATGGGATTTGTTGACAGAATAAAAAATACAGACTACCACCAGACTTATCCTTTAAGCGTAGGTCAGTATAAAATCAGGTATTAAGCAGGCTGTAGTACAGTACACATTCTACAAACTACCTTTACACAAACACATAACATTCTCTCCCTATTGGCTTTATGATTTCTAAGATATCAAACAGTTATTGCAATCCTGTTTCTAGTAGCAGAAACATCATACAGTTTGTTTGTGAGTGTACATATTTGTGTGTGTGTTGTAGTGAATTATTTCCGCAAGAAATGTTTCAAGGTAATGCACAAAAAAAGGCCTTTCCTGGAACTCTGCATTTAACCAACACTAATCGATTTCTTTTATGTCACTTAGATCCTCCAGGGTGGTGTAACCTGCTCATTCAATAACCGTGTGTGTGTGTATGTGTGTGTGCTGGTCTTCAAGTGGAACATGCTGGGTTGACAGGCGGCTGATTCAACACAACGTGGGTTGTGGACAGCATCTCCTCTGCTTTGGCTAAATGATGTTGATTTTGCCCGTCCACTGCTGTGGCCCGGCCGCTGAGAGTGAGCATGGGCATAAATCCTAATGGTAATGCACATTGATTAGGTTCTGATTCATCATGGCCCATTACCCCTGATGAGGCACTGGCTGAGGGGAAGCCTCTGCACTCTAACACACACACACACACACACACACACACACACATGCGTTCAGAGAAGCGACCACCTCTTTCTCTGCTCCAGCACATTTATATATCTGGACTGACAAACTGAATATCATTTATTTCAAACATGAAACAGCGATGCACCCTGACAACGCTGCCTGCCGAGGCTGAAGGAGCTGCATAAGAAGGTCAAATACTTTCACTTATCGTCCTCTGCCATTTTCCGAACTGTGCAGAGCCTCGAAAACTCTGCTGCCATTTCTGGGAGATTAGTTTTAGTCCTCCTAACCTCTGACTTCTGGAAAGGTTTGCAGTTATTGTGTCTTGGCAATATTTAAAGAGGCATTAGAGAGCACATTTGCAAAAAAATAAGTGGGCATAGTGCAGTACTACTTCATAGACTGTTATTGGGTTTTGTTTGATTCGTGTTACACTGTTTACATGCACACTAACATTCCTGTTATTCTGTACATGACAATATTTTTAATTTTATACATGTCATGTAAACAGCATATTTTGTTTAAATATTCTGGATTAGGCCTTTTTCTGAATGTAGCATTTTCTGATTACAACATGTGGGATATGCTGATATTGTTCAGGGTTTAGAAGCATTCTTTGGACGAGTATAGAACGGCATTAGGGACAGTTTGCAATACACGGCCTCTTGCCTGTCTACAGTGCATGTACACAAACCAGCTCACCTACAGTTAGCAAGGCTGGTCTGATGAGTCTGGATTTCTGCTGCCACATTCAGATGGTAGGGTCAGAATTTGGCGTCATGGATCCATCCTGCCTTGTATCAACAATTCAGGCTGGTGGTGGTGGTGTAATGGTGTGGGGGGGATATTTTCTTGGCACACTTTGGGCCCCTTAGTACCAACTGAGCATCGTGGTGAAAGATGTGGTGGAACGGGAGATTCACATCATGAATGTGCAGCCGACAAATCTGCAGCAACTGTGTGATGCTATCATGTCAATATGGACCAAAATCTCTGAGGAATGTTTCCAGCACCTTGTTGAATCTATGGCACCAAAAATTAAGGTAGATCTAAAGGCAAAAGGGGTCCAACCCAGTACTAGAAAGGTGTACCTAATAAAGTGGCCGGTGAGTGTAGCTCTCAATAGGTTTTAGGATATGCACTACTATCGCAGTGATGGCCTTTTCAAGAAGGTGATTGATGGAATGAAATGCGAGGCTGCGTTCATATGGTTGAGCAGGTAAGCCACCGGTGGAAAACACTGAACTTTTTTTAAGCAAAGAAGCAAAATGGCACAAGCAGCTCTAGCTGTTCCGCTTTTCCATATTTTGACGTGATAAACAACATGTTAGTGCACGTCAATCGGAGTATGCACAACTGCATGTAAACAGGAATATTCATTTTCATTAGCCAGTGAATAAGGGACGTAAAACTGGATATTTGGGCAAGGAAACACCCAACACGTAACGCCACCAGACAAATATCTGTACAGCAGAGAGCATCACAGTGACAGGTTTAACGCAGCAAAGTGAAAGTGAAACGGGCAGTAAACAAGGCAGTGAGGTAGACTGTGTTTGTATGAGAGAAAATGAGAAACAGTGTATGTCTGCATGTGTGTTTGTGTGTGTGTGTGCATGCACGCGTTTGTCACAGCCGTTATAAATGTGGCTAATTTCAGAGGGCTGTGTGCCTCTGCAGGGTCGTCATCCTTCATCTGAATGGACTGGTACTGGCAGAGAAAGTGTCGCTGTGTAAGCACTGCGAGTGTTTGTAACACAGCAGTTATAGATTTATGTTATGTACAGAATGCGTTCTCTCTCTGTGCACATATTCGCACTTGCTGGTATGTGCAACTTGGTGTGTGTGTGTGTGTGTACCTGTGTGTCTGTCTGTTTGTGTGAATGTACAATGTGACACACTCAGCAGAACTGCAGCCATGTAACTGCGTAAATAACCCCCGCAGGGAGGCCCGCAGAGGCACACAGCCGCCGGACCACCCTGCTGCTGACAATAACACAAGCCCCTCATACAATACACACATTACTGCTGCTGCTGATCTATTGGATTTGGGTTGTTCACACTTGTACAGTAATTATCTGAGGCCACTGATTTAACTGATGCATGTAATAAAAGAATCATTATACAATTAAACAATGCAAAGGTGTGTCTGTAGCTATTACAATTTGATATCTATGACAGAGGAGAGGCGGACATCGCTGCTCAAATGTGTTTCAGAAACAGTGCCTGTGAGGCAAACAGGTCATCTAAAGAGGAATCCCATTCCAACAAAAGGTGCAGTTAATTCAAATCCACAATCAACTAGCATATGACCGAGCTGTCTACTCCATGGCTGTGTCTCAATTTCCTCATTTTCATAGCTTCCTTTCCTACTTTATAGATACTAACGTGCAAACTGACAGGTGTTTTGAATGACGGTTTAAAGCATTTAACTGTCTGACTTTATAGGAAATTTGATTATATTTCAGGTTTGGCTGAGACTAGACATAGACAAATGAATGAATGAATCAATCAATAAATAAAGGGGTATATATAAAAAGGTAAAAAAAAAAAAAAAAGGTACGATTGCAGAATGGGTGACAGATTTGTCTCGCCTTTAATCCAGCAGTGGAGGTAGTGACAGCGCCAAATCAATGTCTGAGTTAAAGGGATGGCCAGCAGGGCGGGACAGGTGTGATGTTTTGATGACGCTTTATATGTGCGACCCACCACCGGGAGGTTTAAAAAGCAGCTTGGAGCAGTTAGCAGCTAACTCAAAAAAGAAGAACACTAGGTGTAAATGTCTGCATATTGGGGGGGACAATAAGGTCCGGAAGTATCTTACCATCAGAGGATGAGATCAACTGACAGATTAACAGGGATGGTAAATGATTGTGACTGCCATGTTGTAATTGTTAAAAGTGCTGGCCAACACGTATGTCGTATGTCATATGTCACACTAGAGGCCGATTGTGTTAAACGCCACCCCAATTTTGCTTGCAGAACGCCGGCATGCTATTTGAAATCACGTGCTGGGGTGACATGATGCTGCCATTGTTTGGTTCTGTATAAAAAAAGCAAAGCTGGCGTAGCGAAGGGTCTTCTTCGTGGCCATATTGTGGGATCTTTGTGTAAAAAGGGCTTCGGATTACAACACATGCAGGAGGGGGGGAACCTGACTTCATTCTCTGCTCAGGATGCCACTATATCTTTACAAAGCAAATTGTGGTTTGCCTCTATATTAATGTTCTGAATGTTGCATACAGAACCTTTAAAGCAGCTGACTTCTGCTTTTTTTTTTTTTTTTAACTTCAGTGACAGTCCATGCATTAACCTACAGTTTGCAGTGTGTCTTGGCCACAACTGCCAGCATGTACGGCAGTCATTTTTACTACAACCAAATGAAGATAGAGCTAATGACAACTCTGAGTGCCAACCGGTTTACCTTCAGTTGACATTGTGTGACACTTGCAAGGTGTAAACTTGGATTACCCTACATCCCAAATGATGTGAACGGAACACAAGGCCATGTATTAAAACTCTGTAACCTGTAATTGAGCAAAACTGCACAAAAAACAACTTCGACACCGAGTCGAAATTCTAAGACTTAGTGGGAGTCCAACAGTTTTCCCTTTATTTGAGGATGACTGACTCCTAGTCTCCGATCCCTAGGGTAGAACTGGGATGCAGTCAGGGCAGGTAAATACTGGAGGCTTGTTAGTTGTTAGGGTGGAGGTGGAGGTGGGGAGCTCAGCTGTCCACAGCAAACCAGAGGGAGAGTGGATAGAGGGGTGAGAGTGAGTGAGGGAGGGCTGCAGGCTGCCGCGTGGGGAGCAGATGCTCTGCGTGGGGAGCAGATGCTCTGGTGGAGTGGGGGGAGAGAAGGCAGAAGCTCTTACCTCTGGGGGACTGAGGAAGGGAGGAGGGGTTTCAGAGAGGACTCTTATGAGGCCATTGGGACACACAAGATAAGGCATTTCCAGCTGCACAGAGTTAGACAGAGTTAGACCAGGATTCAGAAAAGAGAATGTGAAGCAAAGGTTCAGAGAAGACAGAGGGAGAGAGATCCTAAAGCAGTATTTCCACAACTTTCTTTCTACCATGACACAATTCTGGGGCACCAACACTATCCTATTAACCACTGCAGCATTGAAAAATATCACACCCATGTTCAGTTGTCTTCATGTGGCCTGAAATAGCTGACATTATCACATACTTTAAGTGTGAAATTTGATTTAATTAACATGAAAATGGTAAAGGCACACTGAGTTTTTGGTCTTTCTCCATGTCTTTATAAAACACAAGTCAGCCTTCAAGTAGAAAAGGGGAGCAATAATGCAAATGCACCATCTGCAGTGGCACACTTGATCTAAACCAGGCCAAAGCAAGAAACTCAGTCAGTATGTTTACATGTACACTAAGGTTAGAGCTCAACTAGGCCATTTAATTGGACTACTGTCCTTGTCCTAGTATACAAGCACGGCAGGGGAACTGATTTAATGACCTAAGTATGTCCGACTCAGCTTCCATAGGTGACGATATGACCCGTCAGCTTGTTAGCATTGGATTGTTTTCCAGTTGACCTGTTACGTCACAGACCAAACAATCAACAAACAAATTAGCTACGGTTAGCTAGCGGCAAACTGGTACCATGGTGGACAACTTTACAGCTCTGTACATTTCGTCCATCAAAACATGCACAGCTCTGGATCTAGATTTCGCCATGTTGTTACCGTCTTCTTCTTATGTTATGCACTCAATGCTTTCGACTTAAGGGTCAAAGCCTGGGGCGGAAACTGTGGAGCATGTAACGGGCACCTCGGCCAGTTTGGTCAGATTGACTGTATACATGCAGGAGTAATTCGACTCCCAATCGCGTTATCTGGGTGTTTTAGTCCGGCTTTGATTTAGTATGATTTCCGTTGGACTGACAAGTTTATGCTAACATGCTCCCTGTTGAGTTTAGGATCCCGTTGAAAATTCTCATTCTTACTTACAGAGCATTTCATGGTCAGGCTCCCTCTTATGTAGCTGAACTACTTCACCCGTACTCTTCAGCGTGCTCTCTTCGATCAAATACCCTTGCACTCGCGTAAAGACACGTGATGATCAAGCTTTTGTGGCCGTAGCACCTAAATTTTGGAATGCTCTGCCTGCTCCCTTACTATCTGCTGACTCTGTGGTTTCTTTCAAAACCCAAATAAAGACATGTCTGTTTAGACAGCCATTTGGGTAACTTGTATGTACCAGAGCTGTACTTTTTCAAATTTTGTGTATTGTTGTGTGGTGTGAATTCTTCTTTTTTTCTTGGGTGTGTGCAAATAGTTCTTGCTGTGCACTTTTCAAGACATGGCTCACATAGTCATACAGTTAAGTATTACCCTTTTACTTTACTTATATGTATTTTTAAAAGACCGGTTTTAGTCGGAATAACTTAATAAATTGATTTTCTTACTTTCTTTCTTTTCTTCTTGTCCTGCCTCACTTTCAATAGCTGCGCTTGCACCTGCAATGATGGCTNGGTTTCTTTCAAAACCCAAATAAAGACATGTCTGTTTAGACAGCCATTTGGGTAACTTGTATGTACTTACTTTCTTTCTTTTCTTCTTGTCCTGCCTCACTTTCAATAGCTGCGCTTGCACCTGCAATGATGGCTAAAAGAGTGTGTTCGTTGAAAATGCAAGTATTTTTGGAAAACTGTGAACTTCACGCAGCAGTTTGCAACTTGCGAACTTGAACCTGAGCGTCTTTCACTCTCACAACAGTTGACAACACTTGTTTTACGGTACCCAAGGTTTTACGGCACCTGGCATGCCAACCCAACACCAGCATATGTCTAGTACTATTGACACTTCAGACAACATGGCTGCATGTACTGGTGAAGCCAGTTCATGTGGATATTTTAGGGACTTTTATTTACAACATCAGTACAAGTTTCAACAGAAAAAAATCTCACATTTTCATGCTAACTTTGTCAGCCGGGTCTGAAAAACGAGTTTGAATGTCGGCAATGAATTTGAAATGACACACTGAGTCGAAGCAGGTGAATGATGATCACAAGATTTCATTTATTTTAAAAACGGAGGACTTAAGCGTGAATTACTTTTTTTTTTTGTGGGGGACTGAGAAATTCAAATTTCAAATTGTGAACTATGAACATGAACTAGTTAATGTTAATCTATGTGAACTGAGCTGTGAGCTAGCTCTTGTGAGGTGTGAACATGTGCAACATTGATTAGCACACTGGCTGAATACTTGCTTACTTTAAGTGTGCAAACATATTCCTGTCCACTTCTGTAACTCATAAGAAACCATCTGGCATGTTGCACCATCTAAAGTTTGCAGTTTTCACTCCTGTCCCTTGGAGCAAAGCATCCACATGGTGGAGGCCCTTTAGTGTGTATGTGTATGTGTATGCAGTGTCATGACGAAGCACGACTGTGCATGATTTAAACTTCATGTGATCTTGCCCACAACTGTTGTCATTACTCTGCAGCCGACTGATCAATGTAGGAGAACACACCAAAACTCATCAAAAACAATTCAATACATGTCTTTGCTTACATGCAAACTGCTGCTTTAATGAGGTGTTTGCATATAATCTAAATAATGATAAGCATATTTCTCAGTCCTCGTGTGTAAAAAGGTGCTGTTTAAGCAAAAAATAATCTGCTGTTAAAATCAGAGTCATTAAAAAGCTTCTCTCTGGACAGAAACAATCATTTGCGCGGCAGGCTACGTACAGTTACT
Source organism: Epinephelus moara (assembly GCF_006386435.1). NCBI lineage: Eukaryota > Metazoa > Chordata > Actinopteri > Perciformes > Serranidae > Epinephelus > Epinephelus moara. The sequence continues at coordinate 26,957,987 of NC_065517.1, read as the reverse complement.
GTAATTATGGACTCGGCTGGCTGAAATAATGAACATGCATATTCTGTAGCAGGAAGATAATATTTGTAAACATGACCTTTAACGCAACGATGTGCTCAGTATGCTGTGTTTTAATGATAGTTTAAGACACGGTTGCGAAAACATCATGATGAAAGGTCAATCAGTTTCTCCGCCTATTTGCATGTGCTACGTGTCAACAAAACAAAACGCCGATATTCACTACAGAGTCAAATCATGTGGATGAAAGTTGCTTATTTATTTTTTGCATTTGACTTTACAGGACCTTTTCAGTAATATCTGCTCCTAATCCAAATATCCATAATGATCTAGCGACGTGTGTGTGTGTGTGTGTGTGTGTGTGTTTGTGTGTTTGTGAGAACAGCCCTGTGTGTGTGTGTGTATGCGGCTGCTGTGGCCCGTATCAGGGCACTGTTCAGGGTGTCACTCTTGGTCCATCTCTGTGTCTCACTGCTCAGAGCTTGCTTTCTCAAGTGTCTAGGATGGACCTGAGCAGTTGCCATGGCAACCCCAGTGAGAGAGAGAGAGAGAGAGAGAGAGAGAGAGAGAGAGAGTGTGTGTGTGTGTGTGTGTGTGTGTGTGTGTGTGTGTGGGGAGTAGGGGGTTAAAAGGCTTGTGCAGTTTTTTCTGGAGAGGGTTAAGATAACTTAACATTAGAAATTTGTATCAGAAGACAGTAATGATGAGACATGACGCTCTTTGAAATAAGGATGTATACAGGGAAGTGCTTTCTTGGCATTTCATGATATTTACAGCAGCTTTTGGCTCCAAGTGAAGAAAAGATTCTATATATTACCAGAGGCTTTGAATGAGAACATTTTGTGATGAATGAAAAGCCATTTAAAACTGTGAAAGACCTTCCTCAGGTCAGACCTGAACAACCTGATGTCTGGTTAAATGTGCTGGATGTTTTCTGATTCGTTATATTTGACAGGACGATGCATCTGCAAACTTTAGGACGGTGAATCTGTTGTGTTGTGAAGAGTTGCTCTGGTGTGTTGAGAAATTTAAAACATAAATACATATATATATGAATTGGAAAAAGGTAAATTGCTGATGCTCTTGTCGTCAGACTGTTACCTAACGGGACGCCCTTCCATACTCTCCGTTAAGATTGCTACTAGGTGACACATGCCTTACATCAGACTAAGGATTAATGTGACCCATTGATCTGACGGCTCATAATTCCTCAGCCCTGTTAGTCCAAAAAATCTCCCACAAGACTTATTGTTATGCAGAATGCTGCCACACCATACTTTAGGGTACAAATATCAGGGTAAGCGAATCAAGGGCATAGTAAAGCTGAAAACACACCGGTGTAGCAGTGTGTCAAGTGCTGCCCCTAGCACACACTGGACGCTTTGCGCTGCAGCTCGTCAACAGACGACCATGAAAAACTATTACTACTTTAACTGAAATATCTCCACTTCCTCCACCTTTTCCATATCTTTCTCACCTGAAGAGCGGATCTCCAGAGCTATGACTTGCCAGGCAATGTCTTTTTTGGCCACTGTCTTTATAATGACGGGATTCAGGGTTGTTTAGCATGGGATATTTCTCGACCTCAGCAAGGAGTCACAAGGGACAGCAATTAGGGGTTGAGGATAGGAGTCGAGCTGCTACGGGAGCTGTGTGTACAAACAGAGAGCGAGTAGGGGAAAAATGCATTTAAATTCTGGAGCGGCGAGGCTGGAAATAGGACAGTTGCATAAAGTACCGGGGGCCATGCGTCCAGCAGTGCTGATGCACATCTTGCCACTGGTGGTGTCGGTTTGTACACTGAAAATAATAGGGGCGGATTTTTTGACGCATGTTCTGGCCTTCAGGCGGGTTACGCCCTCCCCACTGTCGGAACGTGCAATGACTAATTAGCCATGAGTAAAACAAATTTTTGGAGAAACGGCCCTTTAAAGCAATGTGCATTTGTTTTCAGGATACCAGGCTATTGGAAAAATGGGCTTTCAGTCAAAAGGGACTTTTTTTTTTGACAACTGGAGCTTCAGAATTATAAACCTGTAGAATAGCACCATGCGACTTTGGCCCTCCTAAGATTGAAACACTTCTTTATAAACAAAATGTTCAATTTATGAGTGTTGGCCGTTGTGTATCATCGTCTGGAAGTGACTTACATTGCACAAGTGCGCAGACAGACATTTTGTATGACTCAAATAAGTACATAGTTTTTTTCTGAGCTGTTTTGAAACTGCTGTTTTATTGTTGTCTGGTTTGATACTCTCCTCAGTTATTGGCATTGCAAATTTAATTCCATGTGGTCATTTGATAGTTTGACATTTTGCAGTTTAATCTGGGTCAGTCACCTGTGATTAGGTGGAAAAAACCTAACACTGACACAACAATCAATCAAGCTGTCTCATTAACATTTAACAGTGGACTCCCACTGGTTTTCATGGCGACTGGCATCAGCTTTTTATTTCTTTGACTAAAAACAAATCCAGAAAATATTTCCCTACTTCTGGACGAGTGTACAAAATAGAGAAAAAAATAAGTCGGAATTTAAAATGTCAATATATTCCATTATGATGATAAGGCATTTGCAGCTGCCTGTGCCTCTGAGTGCTGTAACGAGACAGGAGTGGGAGAGGCAGAGCCAAAGGGGCTTCTCCACAGGGGATCCAGACGCTGGAGACAAACCTCGCTGTAGTGCGGACTCAAACACTGATCTCAAAGAGAGCCAGCCATGCTTTCTCCTCAGTCCTCGGGACTTTGGTCTCGCTCTGTCTGTCTCCCTCTGTCCGGCTCAGCACACAGTTACTGCTAATCTACTGAGGGTGAGGCTAACACAGGAGCTAATGAGATTAGGACACTGTAGGCTTCTTTTCCCGTCTCTCTGCCCTGTGCTGCTTTCCATTTATCACTGGCTGCTAATCTCTGTGCCTGTGTGTAGCACTGCGTGTGCAGATGTGGTTTTAGACCGACTATTAGTGATGTGACTCAGTAAGAAAATGGCTGGTGATTGAATAAGATGAAGTAGGGGATAAAGCATTTTAATCCTCATAACAGAGATCTATTTTCTGTGATGTATGATAGGATCCAGAGCACTGACACTTCACATGAGGAGAGGCAGCTCGGGAATTTAAGTTGTATAAATCTTTAAAATACTATTATAACAAAGAGGCATTACACATCTGTACACTTGCACTGTTGAACATACATCAGTGTATCGTGAGTGCACTCATCCACTCTTCACCCAGCGAGTCATTCGATCTGGTCCTTCGACACTCTGGACTAAAATATTTGATTTGTTGTCTTTCCTCTGAGGTGTAAGAAGAAACTCTGACCTGAGCCCATGAACTGTGTCTCCCTGTACACCAGCTGAAATCAATTACTTGTGCTGCTCACTGGAAGGCATCCAAACCCCTTTTTCCTGCTTCACTGGATTCGAGGGGTGCTGTATCTAAAAAAAACCCCACAAAGCAAGAGTTCCCCAAAGACAAGCTCCCGATCTCTTTTTATCAGACATGTAAGAATCTCTTTATGTGAATTGTCTTTTGATTGTTGACCTTCTACATTAGAAATTCTGAATACCATGTAGTGTATGTCCATCTGCTAGGGCTACAATGTCCTTTCTATTACATTCAAAGCTTCTATTGAAGTTTTCAAATGAAATTTTGAATGTCTGTCGTCGTAGTTTATGACATCACCAGCCTAAAAACCTTTTTTTTCAACCCTCAAACAAAATCCTCAATATGAAAGAAGTGATTCATCAAATTGAATAAGTATTTTTATATTTGATCAACATTCTTCAGGGAATAAATGTAATTTATGGTTAGGTTTATTCACTCAGGGTTCCCATACATTTTCAACAATGAATTTTCAAAACGCCTCGTTTCCCTTTACATATGTGACTGGTGTCCACAGATCTGTAAATATACAGATGATGCCTCTAGTGTTCAACGCAAGGAAGTGCATTTCTTTACAGCTGGATAGAAACCTGATAGGAACTACCTGTAGTAGGGGAGCATTCTCGGAACCCATCGGCTGTATTTGGCGTCTGACTTCCGGCAGACGGCGAATACAGCCTCTGGGGGCAGACCCCCGATTTTTTGGCATTCCGGTTTGATCTGGGCGGAGGAGGCGAATTTCCGTTTCCGACTTCCGTTTATATTTAAGTAAATATGCTGAACCATTGTGATGGATTCAGAGTTTGCAGTGACGCCAATTATGTTCCGCCTCATTAGTTCACCACACGGACCGTTTAACCTGGCAACAACTGCAGCCGGCTCAAACGTGATTGGTCAATATCACGCGGACTACAAACAGCCTACAACCGGAAACCAGGGCTCTTCCGCTCTTCTTCCGGAGGCAAGATCTCCAGGGTTTGCCTACAGACTCTACATTTCCTGAATGAAGAATGAAGAAAATAGCCTGTTAGCCAATTAGCAGCCTGTCAGCTAAGCAAGCACACTGTCACACAAAATCCACCGCAAAAGTTCAGGTGTTTTTTTTAACGTACTTGAGGTAAATTCTGGACCAAGACATTACGGAGGGGAGGAGTTTCACAGGCACATTAGATATCATGTAGATTCCGACAGAAATGAATGGACTTCTAGTTGCCTCGTCTCCGTAAACATACGTAAGTGGAAACGAGGCGTAAAATTTAACCCTGTTTCCATGACTTTACTTAATTAGTTTAAAAATAGAGAGGCAGATCACTGGATGTGGCATGAGCGCTGTTTGAAGTTGTCTTGTAGCTATACAGATGCTTGCCATGGTGGTGGAAGTCATGTTATCTGGCCTTGCTATGGCAGACGTCAAATATGTGACAACGCTGGCAGTCTTTTGGTTGTCTTGATCCATTTAGCATGACTGACCAGAGCTGCTTCCCACATGTCAACGTGAAAAGTTTTGGAGCAGAGCTTACATTCAGTGCGACTTGGGTCTACCTCTCCCTTGAGTCATGTATTATATTTGTCGTTTGAAAGCCATATTTACGCCATTATTAGACACAAACTAGGCATTTTCAGATCAGCAAAGTGCTAGTGCTTGCTAACTTTACTTGATCATTAGACATTCCTGCTGCCATCTTGCTGCATATGCCAACGTATATCATGTGATACCAGTGACATTTTAACAGGCACATCAGTCGCAGTGCAAGTCTGGATTTTAAATTCGCAATACAGGGATCATATGTCACATAACATTAGACATGCTTTGAAATTTTCATGAACGTACTTAAACAAGAGCCAGATCATTGTATATTTAAAACTTTTCCCAAAGCATTCTTTCAATTCCAAATCATTTCCAGGCCTGGAAAACAGTTTTCTCTCCAAGAATTTCATGACCGTGGGAACCCTGCTCATTAATTTGATGCTCTCTGACCACACTGGATCTGTTAAATATGCCCTTGTTACAATATGTAAGCAAACCCCATCCCTGTGGTGTACTTTTTAAACAGAAAACACACCTTTTTTACTGGGATATTTCCTGGAAATGACATACAATATAGCCGACAGCAAGTAGCCTTGCTTGTTATTAGCCATGATAGTTTACCAGAAACATTCAGCTGTCTGTCAATCTCCCTCCAGCCAGCTGCCACCTTATTTAGGTTTTTCTTGTGAAATGAGAAGGTATCATAGAAATAGCTCCTCATTTCATCTTTGCAAATCAGCTGTTCCTCATTCATTGTGGTGCTTTTAAAGTAAAACAGAGGAATAAATAGAAACACAGTGTCCGACAGAGGTTCAGCTCAAAAAAGCCCAGTCCAGGTAGGACATTAAGAAGAAAACAATGCAATCAAGCTAATTTTGTTGCTGATGCTTGTTCGTGTCGCATACAGTTTGGACACAGGATGAAATACGGGGTTTAAACAGAATGAATAGACATGCAAAAAAAAAAAAGCCTTTTAATGTTGATTAAGAATTTGAATAGCAACGTTATGAATAAAGCTTTGAAGCTTCGATCTATTTGATATGGACCTACCATGTACATCTTCTGCATTCTTATTTTTTAAGGTTACCCTTCTTGTATTCCTCTTCCCTACCTTTTTATTTTTTACTTTTTTTAAAAAAAAATGTGACCTCAGTGAATGTGATGGGAGATCGAAAAACAGTTCTGCTTTTATAGCCATACAAGTTTTCTGTGTTTAAAAATACTTCATTACAAAGCTTTGCCAGAATTGAACATTATTGTTAAGTGACTTTCGGTGGGGTCATATTGTGATGATTATCATACTGCATTTTACAAAGCGTGATGAACTAGCAGGTTTTGTGCTTTACATTTGATGAGTCTTGTCTGGAACACATTGCGTACACTTTTAATTGCATTAAATGTCAATTGCATAATGTTATATGTGGCTTTACATACATATCCTGTATTGTCACATACATACTGCAGGGTATATAATTCCTTTTTTCCCTCCCTGGACATTCTGTTGAAGTTCAACATATTTAAATATCTCTGGTTATAATGTGCGGTGAAAATAATTCCCTCTGAGAATGTCAGAATCAGATATAGACCAGGTAAGGCATTTTAATAGACAACAAAGCAATCAAATTGATTTTGTCGCTGTTGCTTGCTCAGGTCACATTCAGTTGGAACACCGTGTAAAGTCGATTGCACAAACGAGCATAAGCTAGCGTTATACTTATTTATTAGTTTTTGAAGCAGCGTTATTATGCAAGTAATTCTACTGACAGGCCTTATTTTATTTGGAATAGAGTACCCCAGGACAGAGTTCTAAAACCTGGAAATGAGTTAGCGTCTTTGCACTCCCGGTACCCTTGGCTTGTAGTTTTTTTGGATTTGTTTTTGGTTTAATAAAACCAAAAATAAAATAAGGTCTGTGTTTCAACTAGGGCATTAACAGAAAAGTCGATTTGTCGACGTGTCGATGTCACAAGTGGCACAAGTCGACACCCCCCGGGAGGAGTCGACAAGTCGTGTGTTTTTTCCCTCTCTCTCTCTCTCTCTGTGCTTGTGTACGGAATGCAGTCGCTGCCTCTGATTGGCTTACGCTGATACTTTATCCTTGACTTAACCAATAGTCATAGTGACTTCATAAAAAGGGCGGTAACGTTACTTGGCGCGTAGAGGGGAAATTAACACAAGACCACAACAAGACAAGAGACATGGCTGCAGAGAACGTAGAAGGTGATAGGCCTGAGAAAACGCCTGAAGGCCCGAACATACTCGGGTGGAACGTACGCGGAACAGACTCCGCGGAGGTCCGCGCGGACTCAAAGCGGATGTCCGCAAGCCCTGTGCGCGCAAAGCTCAGATTTTACGACCGCGCGGACTCCGCTCCGGGCACCATGTGACTGCTCAGCATGTATTTTTTCACATCGCGGGGATTTTTTACGGACATTTTTACAGGAAACTACAACGCGGAAGTCCGCTCGAGTATGTTCGGGCCTTGAGAGTGACAGACACACATCACGTGTGGAGATACTTCACTTTCCTCCGCTGTGTCAATGTGATGACGTCATCAAATGACTTGTCGACTCGACTTAGACTTTATTGACAGATAAGTCGACCTGAAAAAAATCAAAGTCATTAATGCCCTAGTTTCAACCAAGCTTGAGAGACTTCATTTTTTTGTTCTACGACATAAAAGACGCCAGTAAATACCCCACTTGTGAACTTTGAAGGTTTTATTTGTCTTAAAAATGGTGGTTGCTAACAAGTGGCTAAATGAGACTTCAGAAGGTCATCGCTGTGGTGGCCACATTAGTCATGCGACCATGTTGTAGTTCATTTATAGCTTAACATTAGGTTTTTACTTTTGATTATTTCATTTAGGCTATAAAAATTATAAAAGTGGTGTTCATTTGTGAATATTATCTTGCTGGAAAAAATGTGTAAGTATCATAAACATTAGTTTGCCACAGAGCTTATTTTCTGCAATACTCCAAAATCCTATGGGAAGATTCCATTGGCTTTTTGACGGGGGAGATAGGGCGACACTAACTTCAACATCACTCTACAAAAAAATGTCATCCCTGGGGCACTTTATATAATGTATAAGCAATAAGAAATATTATAACCTGTGTGCTTTGTTGATGACATTCTTTACAGGCTGCCTATCAACTGTGTTTGAATGGGAATTTCTCCCATTTGTCTGGGACATTGAAATCTTCTAGGACACATGGACCTGCACCATTGGAAACCTTGATATTTTGATATCTAAAAATGTTTCTATTTGTGTTTTAATATTAATTTCAACCATATTACCGAACAATAACTAATAATGTAAAGGTGTCTGGAAAATAGTAAGATGAGTGTGAGAGAAAGAGAGAAGTCAGACTTTAGGGAAGAGAGAAAAAGCGGGGCAGAGCTGGAACATTGTCCGTCACGGAACAAAATGTGTTGGCAGCCAATCTCAGATAGCGTCACGCTGACTGACAGGTGGCACGGCCTGTCAGGTCCCCGACACTGCAGCTGCACGGCAGATCATGGTCGATTTAGATCTGTTTAAGCATTTGTCTGTGCTTTTCCATGCCTGTGTGTGTCTGTGTGTGTGAGTTAGCAAAAGTAAAACTGTCATTAAATAGAAAATATTTAGAAGTTGAGAAGCAGAGAATGATTTAGACGATACCTGTAATCTTCTGCTGAAATAATACGGTGGAGTACAAAGAGTCTACGTAATACACCGCAGCAAACACACACACTTCATGAACACCGTGACTGAGAGGCACATTGAGGTGACGTGGCAGAACCACTCAACGAGCTAAGAGATGAAGTGTAAATCTATCAATGACTTACAACGTAAATTTCATCCACATGAGCGTGTGATCATTTTTACATCCTTCACCCTTTAAATGTCTGATTCTGCACGCTGTCCATAAACACACACGCATCCTCTCCACACTGTATTTACCCTGATCCTCATTCAGACCATTTATCCACCACAATGGTTACGCAAACCAACAAATATGTGTGCGTAATTCCTCTAATCCATCCTGCTCTCCCTGTGAATGTCCTCTAGGCCTTTCCATGGGGTCTGTCTAACTGCCAGCGTGGTGAGGAGGGAAATGAACATGGCTTTACAAGCTGAGCCCACCCGGGGCTTTAATTAGAATGAAATCATTGGAATGAGCTTCAGCTACGAGCGGTCATATCAACATAACCCTCTGAAGCACATAAGGTCTTTGTGCTGCTGTAAATGAGCTTTCACTTTTAAAAAAAAAATCCAGGTTTGTTTATTGTGGCATCATAAAGGTGATGGATGCTAAACCAGAAAACAACCGCAAATAAATATCCTTAATTTTACATCCTCCCAACTGATTCTTGGCTAAACTCGCTCTCTGTCCTCTCCACGCCGTTCCCACAATAATTAAAAACCTCATAACCAGCAAATTATATCGTCTTCATCCGCACAAACTCTCAGCGGAAAATCACTCTCCCTACTCCTCATTGACATGACTGTAATAAGCCGTGATTGACTGTGAGGGGGCAAGATGTGGAGCACGCCCTGCTTCCCACGCTGGGGAAAGCAAGCTGGTGCTGATTAGAGCTCCTGATGCTGAGGGTGGGAAACCCCGCTATTTTGAGGAGGGGGTTAAAGCTCTGCATTTGATGTGGGAAAGGGGCTTGTACAAGAGCTCTTTTATTTAATATTTGTGTGTCTGTGTGCTTGAAAATCCGATGTCAAAATTTCATGTGTGTGTGCAGAACTTCCACGTGAGGTTACGTGTGTGTGCGTCGAGAGGCAGAGAGATGGCACACAGTGCGGGGGCAAGTGAACAGCAGATGCTCCCATTAATTAGATGTAATGATCACACAAGTAATAACTAAGAGGGCTGACTGGAGGAAGAGCTGATTAATCTGAGTGGTGGCTAATTAATGCATTAGACTACATGGTATGAAGCCAGGCCTGTGAATCACACTGTCAGTTTATTCAAGCAGGACACATCGACCTGTATCCGTGGAGACTGCGGGAAGCCTCTCGTTCGCTTCATGTCTTCCTACTCGCTAACCTCAGACCTTTTTTTTCCACTAAAATGCATCTTTTAAAACGCAGGAAAACCTGTTGAAAATAGGCGATAAACTGCTTTCTGTTTGCCAGCTCTGCATCAGATGAGTGTGCCTTTCTGTTTTTATTTCTGGTGTGGTACGTTCGACGTCACCAAAGTGGCTCCTATCTACTTATTCAGTCTCTTTCTCAAACTTGGAGCCAACTAAATTTTGAACAATGTTTGAGTGCTTCTTGGACAAAGATGGACAGTATTTTGTGGCAAACAGGCTAAAAGTAGCGGATCCACTTGTCGTACGTGTCATTATTTCCATCACTACCAATCGGAGCCATTTGGAGCTGGGGCCGATTAACACCCATGACGGCTGCAGAGTCATTTGTCCTGACAGTGAATGCCAAATGTAACCTTTTCCATGAAATACAAAAGCCAGATGTTGGTGGGTGTTGAGACCTTTCCCGCTGCACAAAAAACCCATGAACATCACGGAGCACCACAAAATACCAACATGATTTTGAGAGAGAGACTAAGTAAGTAATAGATGTATGAAGAAATAACCAACGTAACATTTTCACTGGCCTCCATGCTGCTTTACATTTTCTTTACTGATTCTTGGTCAAACCTTTCTGAAGGCTTCTGACGGATGCGAAAAACACAAAAAATCGAATCTGTTCCGGAAGTGTCAATGACGCATGAAAGATCAGACGTATTTATTTTTAGACGTGCGACAATCTCGGATGAAAAAATGGACTCAGTGTGCAAAGGCCTTACCTGTGACAGTAACTGTTTTCTGGCCTGTCTTTAGCCCCTTTCCCACTGCACAAAAAACCCACAAACACCTGCTAACATCTGGCTTTTTATGCAATGTTAATGTTTTTTTAATCAGCATTCACACCCAGGTCAAATGACTCTGCAATAGTCACGGGTATTTATCGCCTCCAGCTCCAATCAGCATCGATAGGAACATGACACCCAGGTGAATGTGCTAATTTTAGCCCCATAACTGGCAAAATGCAAAGACGCGCCGTCACAAAACACCATCTGTCTTCGCCCAAGCAGCACTTAAACATCGATCCTAATTAGTCTGCACCGAGTTTGAAAGACAGACTGAGTAAGAAATTAAAAGAAGTAAAAAGAAGTAACGTTTTCTTGCCTCCTGCTGTCTACTGTTAGCCTGTTCTCTGGTCTGTCCATGGCATCAACGTATGCCTAAACAGGAACGCATACTCGTCGGCTGCAGAGCCGTGTACACAGCTCTGCTCGACTGGCAATGGGAAAGGAGTCTATCGCCTGTTTTTAGAGGGTTTACCCGTGTTTTAAAAGCTTGCGTACAAGCTGGGTATGATACGTCAAACTTGAGACACCAGACCAAAAGAAAAAAGGCATTCTTGTCTACTCCACAGACTGGCAATAGGAAAGGAGTCTATCATCCATTTTAACAGGTTTTCCCGCCTTAAAAAAACCCTGCATACACGCATACTTTTGGTGAAAAGGGGTATTAGTAGGTTTTTTGGTCCAGTGGGAAAATGGTGTCAGTGTTCATACATTCACAGCCCACTGCTCATCACAAACACCTCGATCTATCTCAGCAACCAAAGAATCCAACAGGCCTGACTTGCTGCATGAAGAGAAGGTATTATGTGTACTGTGTGCACTGACAGGACTCTGTGCGTGTGATTGTTCCGACATACCTTCTGTTTCCGCCTCTCCTTCCTCTTGTCCTCTGTGTCCTGCAGCATCTTCTCCCTCCACAGGTCGAAGAAGTAGGATGGATTGGTGTAGAACTTCAGACCCTCTTTTCCATCGTCCCTGCAGAGGGACAAAACAAGACAGAGAAATATTGTTAGATTTTGGTTGGCATGCCGAAGAATATCTGCTGTCATAAATGATAAACTGGATACGTTTACTGGAGAAAACAAGACATTTGAAGATAACTTTCTGACATTTTATGGACAAAATGATTCATCCATAGCTGAGAAAATAATAGGCACATTCAGTGTTCATTTTGTCAATGAAAATATTGACACATAGTTCCCGCACATTTTCATGGACAAAATTCCAAAACCTTTCCAAGACTTTTATCTTGCCACACATTTTCCAAAAATATCAGATTCAAACTCTATTCAACATTATTTAAGCTAGCCAGCATGCATGGAGAAAGAGAGGAGGAAACACAGGGAGAAAATGAGGAAACATAAGCGATGGTCAACAAAATATCACTCATCGACAGATATTAGGGCAACGTTACTTTAACGGCTACAGAAAATAAATTTGCCATTATGCTACATTACATGGAAAGTTATCCACGGAAGATTACTGCGACAATGTCGTTCCACATAAAAAGAAAATCCATGACTTTTTCAAAACTTTCTGTAATTTTTACTACTTCCATGACTTTTGCAGGCCTGGAAAATGTGAATGTGAAATTCCATGACTTTTCCAGGTTTTCAATGACCATGGGAACCCTGTTGACAGTATTTGTTAACGGCGTTTTGTTTCATGACTATAAAAAAGGTGAATGAAAAAAAGTACTATCAACAAAAGTTATGGTAAAATCTCCATTCATTATGCCCGAATGAGTAAAGATGACACAAAGTAGTTGCCTGTGTTTGGGTATGAAATCTAAGTTAGGTCACAGTAGCCACCTCAGAGCATTGGTTGTTTTCCTATTGGGTAGTTATTTATGATGGCGACTTTCTGTCATTTATCAGAAGACTGAGGAAGAGCTGTAGGCCTGAAACATCACTCTGTATTAAAATCTTTCTTGACAGGAGCTACTTAGTGTGTGGACTTATTTGTTTTCTACTTTGCTAGATGTTTCTTTGGTCCAGCACCCTCTCCATTGGACGTTGGGATGTGCGTGTCTTTTGTACTGTTTCTGTTTTCCTATTTAACCAGTCACGTTAGCATTAGCTTGCCTCGCTCCAATAACATATTGTTAAATGGATCAGTGAGTAGGTGGCCATATTTAAATGAACTCCCTTGTTATAACAAGGCAGCATAAAGTAACGTGATGCTTCATTTCAGTGTTAGTTTTAGCTCCATGTATAGTGAATGATGTTTCCCAGCTAATGCTTGGGATTAATTTAATTAAACTTCATTTTAGAAACTGCTGATTTAATAAATCAGATTTCTACTGAGTGAAGGAGGACATTGAATTTAGCAGAAGACCTCAGTAATAATATGTGTTATTAAAAATACTGTAAGTCAGTGACATTCTCAGCCTAGATGACTTAACACATAATTCAAGGTAATCGTATCACTCATTGGAATTTTTACAGCCAGGAGAAATATCCTTTGGCATTTTCTGTTCATTTCTTCTTCAAATCTTAGTCTATCCTTGATCTTATTTTATCCTGAAATTTACTTGTGCTTTTATTTCTGAGCTGACCCCTTCTCTCACACTAATACATTTCATCGAACCACTTAACCTGTGTTGACCTTCATATGACCAATAAAGGAAAACTGAAACTCAAAACTGAACTTTATGATACTGTCTGAGAAAATTATGACTAAAACATTAACTAAAATTAAAAGGTAAACAGACTAAAATCTAACACTGGATCCTACATGATACACACTTTTAATTCAGCTTTATACCTTTTCTGTAAAACATTTTATAATATCTGACTTTTCCATTTGAAAGAGCAATGTAGCATCTTTTTGCACTTTTTTTTTTTTTACACTGCAAATCACAAGTAGGGCTGCAACTAACCATTAATGTCAGTATTGATTCAATAAGCCAATTATATTCTTAATTACTTATAATGGTGAAAAATGTTCATCACGGTTACCCATAGTTCAGGGTGACCTATTCAGATGTCTTGTTTTATTTGACCAACGGTCCAAACCCCCAAAAATATTCATTTTACTATAATGTAAGACTGATAAAAGCAGCACATTATTACATTTGAGAAGCTGGAGCCAGGAAATGTTTGGCTTTTTTTGCTTGAAAAACGACTCGAACAATTATTTTATCATCATAATAGTTGCTGAATAATTTTCTGTTGATGGACTAATCAATTAAGCTAATGGTTTCAGCTCTACATAAAGGATAGGCTGACAAGGGCGGAGGGGAGAACAAAATTACACTGCTACAAATGGGTCTTTTAGCTCTTAAAATGCAGGAGGCAGCTGCAACAGAGTTTGGACAACCCTGAAAAATAGAGAGTGGGGAAAAGGTCCGATAATAATCATTTTTCTTTTCCCGAGTCCTGCCCTTGCCTGTCTCAGCCTTCTTTTCTTCAAGAAATCATATCTGTTTACTATTTTCCATGAATAATAGCTAATGCCCTGTGTTATCATTTATTCCCTCTCAACTCTGCTCCGCTCTCGACAGAAGCCTTTGTGGTTGGTGGTCACTGGGGAGAACAGTGCCGTGATGATAGGGAGGGAAATGGAAAAGGACTTCTGACAGACACAGGTAGTTATCACATCAAAAGGTCCCTCTTGACACAAAAATTATCATACACGAACGCCTACACACGCTGTCCCGAAATGTCATTTCATATCAATAACAGGGATAAGTCTGGTTAATTGCCCCGCTGATGTCTTTCTTGGCCGTTTCCAAATGTCTTTCTTTCCATGTTTATTATTTACAACAGATCAGTTTCAGTATGTGGAAAGCCTGTTAAAGGCTGCAGCCTTGAGAACATCTTCAATTACAAACAAGGTTAAATTCTTGTTTCCTTACATTGTGAATAAAGCTGGACACAATCGGTGGCAGCCAACATTCAACATTCAGCCTTGCAAACTCCACTCAATATTAATATATGTTTCAGCAAACCACGGATATGTTACATTTATATATTTAATATGTAGTGGATATGTTGTCTGCACTCTTTCAACCATGGCTGGAAATGTCCTGAAATGTCTTTAAAAGAGTTAAGTTAAAGTTAAAAGAAAAAAAAGAACAACTTGGTCGATACGAACACAGCAGGAAATGCCCAAACCTCTTGTTAAAAAGACCTGGGTTGGTCGCTACAATGATGGCTGGAAATGTCCAGACCTCTAATTAAAGAAATGCCCAATCTGGTCGCTACAAACACAGCTGGAAATGTCCTGACCTCTCGTTAAAAAAGATCTGGTTTGGTTGCTACAATGACGGCTGGAAATGTCCAGACCTCTGATTAAAGAAATACCCAATTTGGTCATTACAAACATGGCTGGACACCAAAGCAAATGCCCCGGCCTCCCCTTTTCAAAAGACCTAGTTTGGTCGCTATAAACACGGCAGGAAATGCCCCAAACTCTCGTTAAAAAAAATTATGTTAGATTTGTACTTTTAATATGTAGCAAATGTGTTGAAACTTCAATTTTATGTTGTGACAATGCTGTCATTAAAGCATAGTTAGGTTTAGACACAAAAATCAGTTGCTTTTGGTTCGGAAAAACACCAATGGTCTGTCTTTGTATACTAAACTTGATTGCTCCAAACATGGCTTGAAATGTCCTTACCTCTCATTAAAAAAGACTCAGTTTGGTTGCTACAAATATGCTTGCAATGTCTTGACCTCTCACTGAAAAAGACCCGGTTTGAAATTACCACAACCATTTCATTTTCAAAAGACCTGGTTTGGGCACTACAAACACAGCTGGAAATGCCCAGACCTCTTATTAAAAGACATCCAGTGTGGTTGCTACAGATACAGCTGGAAATGTCCCGAACTCTTGTTAAAAAAAGACCCAGTTTGGTTGCTACAAACACGGCTGAAAATGCCCCTGCCTCTCGTTTAAAAAGACCATTTTGGTTGCTTCAGATATGACTGGCAATATCCTGACTCTCATTAAAAAAAGACCTGGTTTGGTCGCTACAAACATGGCTGGAAATGCCCCATCCTCTTGTTAAAAAAGGACCCGGTTTGGTCGCTACAGACACATTTGAAATTTCCATGACCTCTCATTTAAAAAGATCTTGTTTTGTCCCTACAAACACAGCTGGAAATGTCCCGAACTCTTGTTAAAAGACAACCAGTGTGGTTGCTACAAACATGGCTAGAAATGCCCCAACCTCTTCTCAAACAAAGACCAGGTTTGGTCATTACAAACGTGGTTGAAATTGCCACCACCTTTCATTTAAAGAGACCAGGTTTGGTCGCTACAAACATGCCCCGACCTCTTGTAAAAGAACCTCTGATTTTGTTGGTCTCAAACAGCGGTTTGCTGCTGACTGCAGCTTGGTTTATGTTATAAACGAAACATGCAGATGTAACATATCTGTGGTTTGAAGAAATGTACAATGCCAACATTTTATCTGGCAACTGGGCTGCTTTGGCACCTCAAACTATCACAGGAGAGTTAAATATAGTTTCTGGTTCATCTGGTTAAAACACAGGTTAAGTTCTTTAATTACTGAAAAGGTTTTAGGTCCAATGGGAAATTGTTTTTGTTTTTTTCGGTGGAAACACCAAATGGAGCTGCAAAGTGAGAGGAGCTATTTCTGGCACCCTGCAGTCTACGTATGACCTAATTAACATCAATACCAGGTGTTCTCCTGCAGAGAGCCAACAATATTGATCCAAATCACCGCTCTCATTTATTTATGCAAACGAGCACAGATACATTCAGACATGTGATGCAAATAAACCCAGTAACTCATCTGTCAGTCAAAAATATTTCTGTACAGGACTGACGGGCACATATAAGGGCATTTCAGGTTTCCTTTGACACTGAAAATAAGAAATATTGGGTATATCGTAACCATTCAGAGGTCCAAATTTGAACTTGGCTGCCTTCACCAAGTGCCGGCCACGCTTTGGGAGGCAATTATTTGATGATGACACCGATAAGAGCAAGAACACAGAACATGAAAAGGAAAAGGCTTCAAAAGGCGAGAGTGGAAAGTTTAATGATATGCAACACAACAAAGGGAAGAAAACAGAATTCAACAATGGGATAAGGCAAGGTTGGAGAGAGAGCTACTGTAGTGTGAGAGCACTGTGGGTCGTATTTGGGTGTTTGTGTAAATCATTATGCATGGTATTCACTCTGTGTATATTTGAGGCACGTGTTTGTGTGTGTTTTTGCTTCTTGTGTGTACGAAAGGGAGATGGAAGGAGGGAGAGAGCAGAGCAGCTGTGTTCAGGGTGGATCTGAGAAATAACAGCCTGGGTAGGCATCCCGGGGAGCGTCCTGGTGTGATGTGTGCAGAGGAGAGGAGAGGAGAGGATGGGAAAGAAAAGGAGAAGTGGTGCTCTAACTAACTACACAATGATAATAATAATAATAATAATAAAATTTCACTTTTTCAACTTTGTATTGCAACTATGAGTTATCTGTACTGTAGCTTGCAAAGGTATGCCTTCCAAGTAGCTTCACCAATACTATTAATTAGAGCTATGTCAGTTATCAACTAATTGTTATAGCTCAAATTAATTGGATTGGGGAAGCTACTTGGAAGGCATAGCTTTGCAAGCTACAGATAACTCCACACTGACAGAAGCTGAACTACAGCAAATCTATCTTAATGAGAATTCTAGTTTAGTTAACTTAAGAGCTCAATTTTAATAATCAAGTGATTGTTTAAATCAGTGATTCTCAATCTTTTTACACCCCGTACCACCTTAAAAAATATTAGGCTCTTCAAGAACCATCACTATGACCAGCGTTCAAATACAGTATCATAGGTCTACACTGCTCAGCTATTGGCAGTTTACATAAGAGACAGGTTTTTTCCTAATCAGAAGATAAGTGATGCATGATAATATGGGCACGTCATCAGTAGCAGCCAATATTGGCTCTTAAATGAATCGGCCAACATGCTTTTTCTTAATTTGCACAATGAATGAATATTTCATACATTGAAGAGTATTGTATTTCATGTGTCCATCTGCTGGTGAGCTATCACGATAAGAGTATTAATGCGTAATATGATGTTTATTTCACTTCAGAAGAGACTTGATGATCACTAAAATTAGATAGGGAAAAAAGTGGATGTATCAAAATCGGTATTTGTTGTATATCGATATATTGGGTATTGAAAAAAATCCAATATCATGCACTCCTACAGAAGATTATTTATTGATAACTGTTGTCAGCCACGCTGTACAAAGGAGTTGCACTAATACAAGCACTTTAACTCTTCTACACAACTCACACACTGCAAGTGCCAGCTCTTTATCAGGTGTTGAGAAGACTTAACTGGCACTGCTTAATAAGTACCAGCTATCACTTGTGCTCTGTTATTTGTTGTCCACTTCAGTTTCAACAGGGTCGCCTGCAATATTCTCCTCCTGGTCTGCACTTCTCTAGTTCCTGTTTGGAGCTACAATTGCAATGTTTTTTAAATTTGTTTTACCTCTGCTTACTGTCCTGCCATCAACTTTTAGCTTGTATTGGATGTATGTACATGCGACATTAATTAACGTGACAAGCGGCAGTAGCTCAGTTCATAGGGACTTGGGTTGGGAACCGGAGGGTCGCCTGTTCAAGTCCCCATCCGGACCAAAATATGGAGCGTGGACTGGTAGCTGGAGAGGTGCCAGTTCACCTCCTGGGCACTGCCGAGGTGCCCCTGAGCAAGGCACCGAACCCCCCCAACGC
>NC_065517.1:26836337-26938309 GCF_006386435.1 Epinephelus moara | reverse complement strand
CGTTCTCAAAACGCACTTCTGTCACGCACTTCAAAAGCAACTTTCAATAATTTATTTTACGAAACGGGGGAAACAAACGTGAACAAAAACGGTTCCATAATTCATATTAAATTCAAAAGATAACGAAAAAACAGCTACAAGTGAGCTCCTGGTTAAAACCTTCTGAACACTGAACACTGACGGAATCCTAACCGGGAGCTCACACTTGGCAATCTGCAACCCTCACTGCTAGATGCCACTGAATCCTACACACTGTTCCTTTAAGAGAGAATGGATATTCCAGATTAGATTTTGAGGGCATCACCTTTTTATAAGCTAAATGATTAGCCAATTAATACAATGACCCTCAGGTTAATTGATACTGAAAATAATAGCTAGTAACAGCCCTATATTAATACACATACACACACTATATCCTTCTCATGGACACAGCAGTGGAGCAGCTGTCCTCTTTAATAGATAATCCACTGTACTGCACCATGCGCACAGGGGTGCTCTATCAGTTGTTCAAGGAGAGGTGAGGGCAATTCCAACCAGCCTGGGAACTGACCTTAAGGCTTACATAGTACATGTTTTTATGTCTAGTTCAACTCACCATTAATCCTTGTCTGAATAAAACCTGACGTGTAGCCTTCAGCCGGCACAAAACAAGACATATAAAGTAAGATGGGGATATAATGTCAGCAAGGCAGATGCCCACACCTGCCTTTCACTTGGCCATGTCAAGGCCTAGACGTTAAAAACACACCCACGACAGATTTAAATACCACAGCCTACACCTGTCTTCCTGCAGTGCGTGTGTACGTGTCTTCACACACACAGAAAATAAAAAGATTGTGTTTGGCCTGTAACGTTCTCCGACTGGCTCGGTCAGGGTGACAGTATTACACAGAGACGGGTCATGTAAGATGCCGGAGGAGAGAAAACGGAGTGAAAGTGGAAAATAAAAAAAGGAGTGAGAAAGTGGCTGGCTGAGAAGGCCGAGGAATAAAAGCGAGGGAGTGCTGGCCAGCAGAGCTTTTTATGGATTATTCATCTTCAGATGACTTTCTCTATCGCTCTGCTCGACTGGCTCAACACTCGAGAGCCAAGAGAGATGCCTGGAGTGAAAGAGTCACAAGCCTGCCAATAAGAATATACCAACCAAGATGCACAAGCCTTCCAGTACATGCAAAATTAAACTTTGTATCTATTAGCAGTTGCGGCCAAGCTCAGGGTGTCTTCTCTCTGTGTGGTGCATCATTGTGAGCATTACCATTAATAAAGGCTTTTGTAGAGACAGGCAGAAGTATAATACAAAAGAATGAGTCAAATAACAGCCAACATTCAAGGCCATTTAGGTGCTTTTGTGTTAAGACAGTGAGGTGCAATCAGTCTGTCTTTACGCCTGTCAATAAAACACAAATGTATTAATATTTCCCACACTGAGGAGAGCTGAAATGGACAAATACATGAAAGGCTGATGAAGTTAGCGCCGTGCTGGGCTCCGAGAAAGGGCTGCAATTAAACCTTCCAGTTGAGGGTAAAATAAGGTTTATCTTTAAGAATGGAACAATGGCAGTCCGCCATCATGTTCTATTGTTGTATGATCGTTTCACTTGCAAAAAGTGGTTTTAAAATGCACACTGTCATTAACTTTTAGCATGGAGAACACTTTTAGTAAAGTAAGTGAAACAGGCTGGAGTCAGACCTGTAGGGCGTGAGGATGTTCAGGGGTGGTGGTTGCTCGCATGTCTGGAAGGTCTCCTGCAGTGGGACGGGCAGCGACTTGCGGTCAAACAGCTGCTGGTCCTGAATGGTTGAACTCCTGAAAGCCTTCCTCATGGTAATGTCCTGAAGAGACACTGCAGAGGGGGAGGAAGGATGGAGAATAAAGGAAAGAGAGATGGAGAGAGGAGAAGAAGAGTTATTAGAACAGGATCTTTAAGAATACAATGTACAAGAATACGTGTACCTTTGCCAACCAACAGATTCTCTGGGCTGTACTTGAATTGTGGGGCGTAGGCGATTTAGGGTGTGTCCAACTCCACTTTTGCTCGTTAAACAACGCACAATCTGAATACAAAGTAAGAAGCAAGAGGCACCTGACAAATTACTATTTGACATCAACTTACAATTAATCTTACGGAGCCAGAAACCACTAATCATCCCCCCTGGGGCTAACGCTATATTTTTGTCCTAATTGGCTAATTTCTGTTCCCTTCAAAGCAAATCCACAGATGACGTCTAAGCTAAGCTAAACTAAGATAAACTAAGGGTGCTTTCAGACCTAGAGTTGTCTTGCTTTGGTCCGAATCAGGGACTAACTTTGTTACAAAGCTGCATAATAGCCTAGAGTTGGTTCATGTTCTCACGGCAGCATTTACAAGTGGACCAGATCAAATGCCTTGTGCGAGAAAGCTGCTCTTGATTGGTCAGAATTTCCATGCGGGAAAAATCCAGGAAGTAAACAAAACGTTGAAGAAGAGTACACTTGCAAGATAAATGTGACACTTTCTAATGTCACAATGGAGGGACAACTACACAGGTTGATTTTAGCGCTGCTCATCGTGGACTATATTGCTGTCATTGTTCATTTTAGTCAAACCATACAGTTTGAAAACGAGGCGCGGCTCCAACTAGAAAACAATGTTTTGATGCATTGGATGTGCTGAATGTGCATATTAAGGCAGTACAGGAGGAGGCGCACATTAATAATCCTCCAGGACTGTAACATGCTCATGTTTAACCCAAACAATGTGTCATGTGACTGCAGTTGGTTCAGATCCAGGTCGGAACACGTTCTCACCACAAATTCGTTTGTAACCGGACCACCTCTTGAAGAAGGTCTCGGTCCGGTTGTTTTGGTGCGCACCTGAGTGCAATTCCTGTGTTCACACCTGCCCAAACGAATCGCACTTAGGAGGCAAACCAACTTGAGCTCAGTTGAACCAAACCAAACATGGCAAGCTAAGCTAAGCTACGCTGGGCTCAGTTTGTTTGTTATCGGCTGTGGGGTTACTTGCCCTCCTTTCATACAGGACAATTTTGGAGGTCAAATGAATAAGAGAGGAAAATCAATGCTGCAAAACTGAAGCTTTCAGAAAAACAGGTTGGAGAAATTGCTAAGGGGAAGAGGAAACACAACCACACTTGTGCTAACCCTCAATCTACTCAGGCCAAGTAGAAAACAGCAAGTCTTGGAAAGGAATCCAGAGCGTTGCAACCCGGTCTGAATTATACATGAGGGAATGACAAATGGATACACTTTACTGCTGCCCAGAGGAAGACTGAAAAAGCCATGTGGCATATAGAAAAAGTATTGTTCCAGTCCTCTGTTATTAGCCTCTGTACTGTACCACACACATACACAACAAAAGGAACACCACAGAATCAAATACAGAACAATAACCCAGCACAGAAAGTCGATGTCTTAAAACCAAACAAGTAGAACAGCTGAGTTATCAAGACTGTTATTGAATGCTTCTCTTAATAAAATGAGACAAATAAAGTCGTTTTATTGTACAAAGGACAAAGCACCCCAATCTGATCTTCCTCATTGCAGCAGTACAGCTGGGTAATGACTTCCACAGCCTCTCAGCATAGTGAAGGGCCAGCCACCTGAGGCACTGAAGTATCATTATTAACAAACACTATCAGCGAGCCAAGGTTTGGTAAGTAACACTCTGGGAGAGAGGAAGGAGGCCAGAGAATGCAAGAGGGAGATAATAAAACTGCGAGGACGCAACAGAGGCGGGCTGATGGAAACACGGGACAGACAGAGACAGAGTGAAGAGGCACTAACAGTAAAACAAAGAGCAGGAGCTGACATACAGGAAACATTCGCATGAAATACAGACGAGTAAATGGCGAGGAGAGGGAGGGAACTGAAGAGCGGAGGGAGAGACAGATGGAGAGACGATAAAACTAACACGGACACATGCAAATAAAGAGGAAGGAGTGGTGCAGAGGGGAGCGGGAGAGACAGCAACAACACATAAAAACACAAAGTTTTACTTCTCTGAGAAAAACAGAATGATGAGCGAGGTGTCCCAGGAGAGACGTGCAGTAACTGGAGAAGAGCCAGAGGGTGGTTTTAGTTTCGTATGACAAAGCGAGGGAGAAACTGCAGCCGCCATTTAAACAGCAAACACACAAACACATACTGTATACAGAGGTCGCATTAACCGAATATTTTCCATCATTGATTTGATTGATTTTTTTTACAATGATTGAAAAATCTGAAGGCCGTCCTCCATCTTAACAGATTAGAACACTGAAAGTGCTCTACCATAACTTAAGTAATTTTCCACACCCCTGTCAAGTTGGTGGTGTGTGCATATTAATCAGCTATTGTCTAGGTTTGTCTCTGATCTCACGCACATGACCTTGTTGTCTACCTGACTTTAGCCATCCATTGCATTGGTGGGCTATATTGCTACTTACCACTGCAAAATGTCACGTCACATTTCTTCTTCTTGAAAATTGATGAATGAAAATTAATGCTATTAAAGCTATACTATGCAGGATTTTCCTAATACACAACATATAGACATATAGATACAGAGTACTTCCTCTCAAGCATCACTTATGACCCACTAGAAGTGTGTGGCGGTGTATTTATCTGCAGACTCTGCCCTCTGTCGATGTTTTCTTTTTGTCTTCTTGTTTTGCTGTGGCTGGGACATTCCTTGGCACAGCGTGGAGGTGAGGTTGGGAGGTAAAAAGGTAGCGACCAGGTGCCAGACCATAAGCAGCAGGAATCCAAGAGGAAGCTACGAAAATAGTGGAGTGCCGGAAAAAATGCAAATATACCAAGACAGAGGGCCAAGGTGCGTCCAAGGGTGAGTTCCAAATTGCATACTTTTTCTTTTTACTTTTAGTATGTACTGCAGCTGCCCTTAAAAAGTATGTACTGTTGCATGCAGTATGCACACAATCGGGAGTCGGGACATACGACTTTCTCACTACATTACACCCTGAACTTTGACCCTCTTGCTTTTATATTTGTTACCATGGAGATCAAACAAGGCCACTTACCGAGTTCGCCAGAGACAGAGATCAGCCCGTAGAGCTCTGCTGTTGTTACACTGCAATGTATGTTGTTTAACTTTAAAGTTGTACCTGCACAGATTGGAGATTCTAACCAGTTATATTTGCGACAGTGAAATTACATCTGCAGTTCTCTGTCATTAGCATTTTTACATTTATGTCCTTTTGTTGTTTGTGATATTTATCATTATTTTGTTCACTAAATTAATTATTATTCCTATACTGTTCAACTGATCATCAGTTACTTAAATGTGGTGTCATCCCTCATTGCGACTTTTGAGAGCTGTCGATCAGCCGTCATCTGTTTGTGGGTCAGTCACTGTGATGTATCGTCCACCGCGCAAAGAATTGTGGATCAGAATACCCAGAAAAGCAAGCTGGCTTGCGTACTGCACAATCAGACCAGATGTAGTAGAACATCCTGGCATTTTTAGGCATACTGCATTTTACATAACTATGTACTGGGTCATACTAAGGCTCTAGTTTCCTGGCGCGGCGCAGGGTGGCGAACCCCGCGCAGAGCTAGTTTTGAGCAGCGCAACCCGAAGCGCGTTCAGTTTGGTAGTTTGGCAGACCGAGGTGCGCTGAGGTGGGTGTGGCGGCGCAGCAGGGGGAGGTGTCGACAGATCCAGCTTGGCGCAGTGACAGTTTCGTGCCAAAAGGCATCACTGAAGGTGCGCTAAAAGCTTGCCAGCTGAAACCAGGTCTACTGTCAACGCAGGCGGAGCGCAGCCGGTGTAAGCCGAAGTTTGGCTGACCGGCGGACAGTGCGCACACGTCACCAAAACCTCACAGGCAGGTTTCCAGAATATCAGACACATTAAAAATTGCAATAAATACCCCAAAAAAAACACTATTCAATGCAACTATCTGCAATCAGCACATAAATGTATCTCTATATTGACTGTCCCGTCACATGTGATGTCAGATCAAAGGGGATTGGCACCGTTTGGCAAAAGTCAAAAGAAAAGAAACAGAGTGAGACTGCGAGAGAGAGAAAGAGAGAGAGCGCGCGCACGAGAGAAACGCACATTGATTTACAATTGTGGTGACCTCCTCCCAGGCTACCTTTGCATCATCAGCCCGTGGAGGTCTGCTTGCAGTTCCGTATATTCGGACACTGCGAGCTTGGACCTCCCGGATCAAAACATCAGTTTCCTCCTGGGAGAAGTTTGGCCATCTGACGCTGCTGCTCTCTTCTGCCATGGCGAATTGAGTAAACTCTCATTACGCCTTCGCGTGGCGCATTTAAGGGCGAGGAGAGGGGCTCATTTGATTGGTGTGATGTGTGTAAAACCCACTCCAGGCCTTCTCTCCTCCCTCTTTCCGACTTGCGCAGGTAGGAGGGACGGAGGTGGGACAGACGAGTAGCTGCACCAGGTGCATGGTGTGCCAAACTTGCAAAATCCACCTGGCCACACCCAGTTGGCGAAGCGCAGGTGCGCTGCACCCCCGCCTCACCCGGTCTGCGAAACTAGAGCCCTCAGTATTCTTCTAGCATACTATATAGTATGGTTGTATGGGTCGAGAACACACAGCAAGCGAACAAAGCTAATTCCAAAAACGTGAGTGAATCTGGGATTGGCTTTTAATACTACTTTTGCTGGCGATACAAACAGTAGCCAATGACCTCTGCATCGTATACCTTCAAATACAAAAATAAAGATTAAAATGACAGGTAATAGATTATACAGTCATAGATTATGATAGAATTTTTATGACCCTGACCATCAAAATGACGGACAACAAGAAAGTGTAATGTAAACTCTGATACAGTACATTGTTTTAAGTTAAACAGAAATAACCACAGGATTTAAGTGAGAGTGGTCACAGTCTTCTTGTGTCCTCATGCCTCTAAGCTTTAGGAAAAACTGGAAACAAATAATATATATATATATATTATATAATAATTCAACTTTTGTCTTCTCTATCAAGAGTTTGGTTAAGTTTGTAGTGATGCTGCAGTATTTCCACATCTCAGTAATTATTAATGACAGGAACGATGCCTCAAACTACAAAAACAAGACCTGAGAATTATCCCTCTTACTCGTGTTTGTATCAGGGAGTGCGGCTGAATTAACTTTAGTTTCCTCATGAGCCACATAGGAGGTGATTAATGATAAGAAGAAGGAAAAAAAAAAAATCAAAGCCACAACCACAGTAGCATGACAATTACACTGCCCACAGCGATGACAGAGGAGAGAAATGCCAAGGATAAGTGGGAGTAATGGTGAGATCTAAGGAGTGGATTTTTTTCCCAAGTTGAGAAGATTAGAGAGGCCAAGAGATGAAGATGTGGGACAGGAGATATGAACATTAAAGTGATGCTTTAGTGATCCCTTAAAGGCATTTCACTTTTCACCTCGCCTCCTCTCCACATGAAGGTCGGAGTGAAGGTCGGGAATCGATACAAAGAGTGTTACAGACACGTTATAACACCCTGCCAGGGCAGAAAGTAACCACCGGTTGAGCGGTGAGTGTCAATTTGTCGTTGCTGAGTGCTGTGAGTTAAGAAAGAGCACTGCGTCCGGCTGCCCTGATGCATTTAGGGAGAGCAGCGAGCTGTCAGATGGTGTGACAAGTATGTGCAAAAGCAACTAACAAGAGAGAGGCAGTGCAGAAGTGTGTGTCAGGATGAATGTGATGCAGAGTGAGGTGGCTGTAAACCTCTGCCAAGCAACGCTGAGCACTGAGAGAGGCACACTGCACTAATCAATGTGGGCAGAAACACAGAAGGCACACACACACACACACACACACACACACACAGAGATCAGTCACACACAGATGGATATCTTAGCATGATGTTCTACATCCTAATTACAAAATGTCACTTATTCAGCCAAACTACCAATTACGCCCATTTAGGGAAGACATTCAGCTAATGAGAAAAATGTGAGTGTAAGCGTTTGTGAGTGAATGCGTGAGTTAGTGAGAGGCTGTAAGTGTGTGTGTGTGTGTGTGTGTGTGTGTGTGTGTGTCAGGTCGAGCAGCGGCAGGTGCAGCAGCAGCCTCTGATCTCAGCCTGTGAAGCTCCTTATCAGTAAGCTGGTGGTGGATAGTTTATCTCTTTCTCTCTCTCATATCTTTCTCTTAGTCTGATACCATCTAACTGAGACACCCTCGACCAAAGAGGTGAGGAAGTTCTTGTCTCACACACACACACACACACACACACACACACACACACACACACACACACACACCCTTCCTTCAGCTTTCCCTCAAAGTTTAAGGGAAATGATGTTTCCCCTCCTCCCTCCCTCCCTCCCTCCCTCCCTTCATCCCCTCCTTCATGCAGTCCTACATACAGCCACTGAAGATAAGAGAAGGCACGGGCCAAGCTGTCTGTTAGCATGCAGGCACGGCTCTCCCTTCTGTTGCACTTCAATGCAAATGTTGCCCCATATTTCCCCTCCTGCGCGCTGCCTCCTCCTGCAGCCCTTGAATCACTCCTTCCTCCTCCCAGACTCAGTTTTACTCTGTCTTTTGCTCCATCCCTTTCCCTCTGTCTCTCGTAAACTTGTTTATTGTTTGCCCTCTCTTTCATTTTGTACTCTTCCTCTCTCCTCCTCCTCATCTGAACGCTCTCCCGCTTGCATTGACATACTGTGTAAATCACCGGTGTTGTGCGCAGTGTGAGAATAAACAATGTGCGCCGGTGAATGTTTCAAAGAAGGACTTACTGTGTAGAAGAAGTGTGTAGATAAGCTCTGTGCATTTTGGCTTTGACTTTAGAAAGCATCTGTTGCCGTGTTTCTGACATCTGCTTGCTGGTCAGCACCCACGATGCTTCTAGATAAACTATCGTGAGTGGAAATTATACTTTCTCCATAATTACTGAGGTCTGCATGAGGTAAATTTTGTCATATGCCAGCATCACATTGGTTGCCAATTGCTGAAGTGAGCCAGAGAGACATATAACCTGAACCAAATGCCAGTGTTTAATCTAATCCAACAAATCAAACACCTGACAAATCAGGGTACTTCAACACATTGGCATAAAACCTGCATAAAAATCCATTTTTGCCATAAACTAGTCCCGCTCGTTGATTTGCAACGTTGCTTAAACACCCACAGATATTGAAGAGATAACTTCCGCGAATTGGTTCGAGAAAATTTACGACACTAGGGTTGAATGGTGATATTGCCGTATAAAAATGACGAATACTGTCGTATTTTTCTGTACAATTTTATCCGTCCGAATATTTTATTGTTTTTAATCACACAAGGCTAAACGTGTGATGGCCATGGGGGTCAGGGAGGTCATGTCCCGCCAGTATACTTTATGTAATGACCAGACATCACATGCTTACGAAAGATAAAAAGTAGAACAATGTTCTACCCTCAATATTTAGTGTTAGACTGACCTCAGAACAGTGTAAGATCACAGATATCCCTCTGCGTCATGTTAGTTTACATTCATTCGGTCATTTTCCGTAACCGCTTATCCAATTAGGGGTCACGGGGGGGGGGCAGGTACACCCTGGACAGATCACCAGACTATCACAGGGCTGACGCATAGAGACAGACAACCATTCACACTCACATTCATACCTATGGACAATTTAGAGTCACCAATTGACCTGCATGTCTTTGGACTGTGGGAGGAAGCTGGACTGCCCGGAGGAAACCCACGCTGTCACAGGCAGAACATGCAAACTCTGCACAGAAGGTATCCCCCATGGTAGAGAACTAGGAACCCTCTTGCTGTGAGGTGAGGTTTTGTACATTCTTTGTGTCAGAAATTTTTTCTTTGATTTCATTCTTTAGTCCATTCCACAAAAGCGCACCACGAATAGATATGCACATACTTTTAAGATTGGTGCTAGTACAACATTGTTTCCTCTTAGTTATTACCCCCTTCTCTGATACAGCGACTTTGCCTTTGAACAAGTCTCATTCGTACAGGCATCACAGCATGTTTTATTCAATGCACTCTTTTCACCCTAAAGGAATACTTCCCTCCCCAAATGACTACTTGTGTATCAAGTACTCACCCTGTGTTATGTTGAATTGATGAAGAAAAATTCAAGGGTTAGTTAAGATTAAGCAGAGTCACACCATAATACAAACTAACTGACTGAGGCAGCAGTAGACCAGCAGCACCTGTGTTCAGTATAATATGATATTATATCGATTGTTTGGACAACAATACGATATTTGCCGATATTACAAAGTCTGCCACGATACGATTTCAATGCGATGTGATTTAGGGGCTGCGATCAATACGAAACAATATCATGTGTCCATATAGCACAATCCGTTACAGGAGAAGCTGCCACCCCTTTCTGTTTTACTTTCGGCCATAAAAGATAAAAACAACACTTAAATTGACTCCGCTAACACACATACAGCAGCACATGGGATAACTTAGGGCCTGTTTATACGGTTCCGTATATCTGAAAACGGGTATTTATCTTTGCGTTTGCACCTATCATTTACACATAACCAGCGTTTTTCTCAACGAAAACAGAGATTTTCAAAAACGGCTTCCAAAGTGAAAGTTTTTCAAAATATTCATTTCTATGGAGATGTGTAAACAAGATAGATGGAGATTATGGAAAACGATGACGATGCAACCCAGTTCGAGCATGGCCATTAGGAGCCCGGGAACCACAACAACAATGACAGATATATGCCGGGTTGTTTACGTTTTGTGAGCACTTTTGGGACTACTTACGAGCTTACAAATTAACTTAGCACTGCTGCATCAACATCACCGCTACATCAGCGCACAAAGACGCCTGCTGTGCCCAATATTATTAAGTGCATAGCAACAACTAGCTACATAAGGTTAAAATGTAGGTTATCATTGTTTTTATTATTAGCGCCAAGAGGAAAACAAATCACTGTGCATGCGCAAAACGTTCTTCTATGGTGTTTGACACATGGCGTATCGCTACCTACTGGCCTGGCATGCTAATTGCAGCAAAAAGCTGCCGTTTTTGCGTGTTCGTATAAACAGGGATATCGTTTTCACAACTGATCGTGTAAACCTGGAATTTTTTTTTATATGGGATAAATAAAAATCAGTTTTTTATTTGTATCAGTATCCATGTAAACAAGCCTTAACCTTCAGGGCTTTCTGTCAGAAGGACCTTTCTGAAAAGAATGTTTTCATTTAAACCCACCTGGACTTTTTTCCTCTACTCATAACACGACAAATTACATGTAACGTTATAATTTTTCTTACTCACCTTTGGTTTAAGTCGCTGATTCATGATCATTGAATTGATATATCGATCCAGATCGATAGATCATTACAGCCCTAGTGTTCAGCGTGGTAAAATTGCTGCTTCTTAAGTTTTAAAGAGAGCATAGACAAGTTTTACTTTTATTTTAGTTCCCTGTCAGAGAGGGCTGTCCATTTGGGAACTACTGAGCATACGACTGAATAAATGAGACCTGGGTTATACTGCATGAGTTGTGTGACTTTGAAGAAGAATTTTCTCTGTTTTTGGATTCTTTGGTTACTTAAGCATCCAAGGAAAACATTCTTTTTGTCATTAATTCAACGTAACACAGGGTGAGTAGTTAATCTACAAATGGTCATTTGGGGGGTGAAGTATTCCTTTCATACTACTTGTACTTTTACGTCTTTTTTTTATTTTATTGTATTGTCTTATTGTGCAGACTGTAGAACTGAAGGAACGCAATTTTGTTCTCTATTCAGTATCACCCATCCCTGCACCTAACACTATGTGTAAAAGGTGGTAAAGTATGTAGCTCCTGTATGCACATGTGAGAAAAAGTAAGCACATTAAAGCAGTGAATCTCATCTGAACATACTTTTCTGCTGGGAGTCTCTGGGATGTGAACACATCTGTAAACCCGACATTTGAAATTCTAAATGCCTTTAAGCAAATGACTCATCTCACCACTCCAGACTGCAGTCTTTCCACTCGCAGAGGGAAAACAAAGAAACTAAATAAGAACTAGGAGTTTGAGAGAAAAGGAGAGACTTTGGCCCTGGTTTTATAAAATCTAATAGATGATATATACAGTATGCACAGGTAATGCTTTGGTGCGTGTTTCAACAGTCATTCCAGCGAAGGTTATTTGAATAGAATTTAATAAGCAGAGACAGAACGATGGAAAAAGATAAAGGGGAGATAAGGAGAAGTACGTAACAAGTGCCCGAGAAAATAAGAGTCAAGCAGGGTTAACAAGCAGAAGAAGAGAAAAACAGAGAAATTTAAACAATGAAAGATCAAGATGAGAGACACAAAGAGAAGAAAATAAAATTGGCAATAGAAGAAGAAACCTCTCACGGAATACAGAGTCACAGAAGGACTAATAGAAAAAGCAGAAGCAGAGAGAGACTCTGGAGTACATAAAGAAACAGTTAGAGCCCAGAGGGACTCGGGGTGGCTTTGTGGCCCTCCATAATGGCCTGCAGCCAGTGTGGTGATATAACGGTGCCATTAAATAGGGGATACAGGCCATTAGTTTGGCTGGCTGGAGTGATAGGGGGAAGAGAGCCTGACAGCACACAAATAGCATCCATGCAAGATGGAGGGAGATCAATCGGAGAGATGGGAGTGGACTGGGGTGGACAACAAAGACTGAGAGGGTATGGGGGGGGGGGGGGGGCAGTTAGCGGTCAGGAGAGGAGGAGGGGAGTGGAGGCCTAAAGGGCAATGTGAGGGACGATACCCTTTAAAGGCTTGAGGGGAGTGGGCAAGGTGTGTGTGTATCAGATTGAACATGCATAAATCCATGTGATAAACAACTTTTGACCTCAGCCGCTGCACCATCAGTGACACTGCATACATCACTACGGCCACGTCTCCATCACTACGTCTCCCTGACCTTCAGCTGAACATCTTTCATGCCGTCCACACTCTGTATCTGTATGCTTTGATAAAACATTGGTCACTTCGGTGTGTCCGTCTGCACCATGTTTGAATCCTGTCACCAGTCTAACGCTCTGTTGTACCTGTGTATGTGGCCTGAGCTGCACGGAGCTCATCTTGCATACAGAGATTGTGACTGCTGTTCTTCACCTCACAGTGTGTCTGAACTGTGAACAGAAGTGTAAATTTAGTTTTCGAGTGTTAGAACACCTCCGCACCTGCCAGAATTATTAATTTCTGTTTAGAGAATGTGACTTATTCACATATTAAAGATTCAGTGTGTAGATTTTAGGAGGATATATCAGCAGAAATGAAATATAATATAACAGTTATCTTTTCTTTAGTGCATAATCACCTGAAAATAAGAATTGTGTTTTCGTTACCTTAGAATGAGCTGTTTATATCTATGTAGGGAGTGGGTTCTCACCCATCAACAAACCAAACACTGGCTCTAGATGGGGTCATTCGTGTTTTCGTCTCAGCCACCGTAGTTTGCAGCTCCTCCATAATGAGAGAGTCACGAAAACACACTTTTTTTCTTTCTTTTTTTTTACATGAAACTGCTTTATTCAGTGTTTTTACCTGTTTAAATCGTATGCATAAAACGAGGCCTGAAAGAGGCGTACGCAACTGCCCTCACAAAAGTTGTGATCTATAAAAACAGACTTTGATGGGAGGAACTTCGACCCATGCTTACGCACATTTTGGAGACGAGAAAGTGGTGACGCAGATGGTGAGGTGGAAGCCTGACTGTAGAAACTGTCAAATATTTTTAGGGGCATCTCATTTTTAGCTTTTGTCTGCACATACATTTTTAGTGTGGACCTTACGCATTGTTTTATAAATGAGACCCCTGGTCTGTTTGATTTGGAGATGAAGAGAGAGAGACTTCAGTAGATAATTCAGCTCCCAGTAAAAACCTCCTGAACGTCTGGATCTTAAGTTATCAGAGAAAAAAATGGGAGCACATAATAGCAGGTACTGGACTAGCGCCCTGTCTGCGACACGCCATACAGCATTGGAGGAACACTGATTTGTAATGTGAAACTGCTTTATTCAGTGTTTTTGCCAGTTTACCGGGTCTGTTTGTTTTGGAGAGGAGAAGACCTCTGCAGATAATTCGTCTCAGTTTAAAAACCTCCTGAACGTCTGGATCTCGAATTATCAGAGAAGAAAGGTGAACACACATTAGCAGGTGCTGGACTAGTCGCAGGTCTCCAACATGGCAAACGGTTTCGGCAAAACACTGATTTATAACTTTTTTCTTTCTACCAAACTACACCCACAAACCATGTCTCTGCTCAGAATGAAGGGTGCAGCTACTGCTAGCTCACCTAGCATCACTGAGCTAGCTAACGTTACAGCTCAGCTGTGGAGGACGCCATCAGTGTTTACACCTGGTGCTGTCATGAGCATGAGCCTCTTGTCCATGAATAGATGCACGCTTCCTTCTGCACACACTCAGCAACTCACACCAAAACAATCTAGACTGATAAACAGCACTACAGGTAAGAGGAGACATACGTGTTTTTGATTATGGGGTGAATTGTCCCTTTCAGTAGATGTTTAAATTTCATCTCCTTACAGTGGTTTATACTGAAGGGTTATTATATAATAAGGTGTCTCTATCGGTTGAGCTTTTCCTGTCAAAGCACTTCCCTGTTGCATGGTTATTGTTCTGCCTGTGTAATAAAACCAAGACATTACAGCTCTGGCTCTTCACTGCAGCTTGCCTGCAGTGTTGATGATTCTACTACAGATCTAACTGTACTAACAATACTACACATTTTTACAAAAATATAGTCTAATGATATAACCATAATTTTGAGCTTTAACATTTATTCATTCATTTTCTGTAACCACTTATCCAGGATACACCCTGGACAGGTCGCCAGACTATCGCAGGGCTGACACATAGAGACAGACAACCATTCACACTCACATTCACACCTATGGACAATTTAGAGTCACCAATTGACCTATGGCCCTCAAACGCGATGAGCCAATCACAGTGCGTATAGCCATTCCCATACACTCGGACATTCTCTACCTGGATGTTCATTGAAATGCATTACAGAAAGTCAGTTTTGTTCAGTTTTATGAGCTTTTTCGGAGATTTGAAGTTTAAAAATGGTCAAACGGTGTGCATGGGGTACATGCAACTCCGACACAAGGTATCCTGAGAGGCTGGGCGACGAGGTGTATTTTTTACCCTTTCCTAAACACATCTCAACCGAGAAAAGTGTCTCCTTTGGATAAAGTTGTGTGGTAACGTTAGACCACAACATCAACTCAACGTGAATAAGA
Organism: Epinephelus moara; assembly: GCF_006386435.1. Taxonomy (NCBI): domain Eukaryota; kingdom Metazoa; phylum Chordata; class Actinopteri; order Perciformes; family Serranidae; genus Epinephelus; species Epinephelus moara. The sequence continues at coordinate 26,923,112 of NC_065517.1, read as the reverse complement.
TTAACAATGATGTCTACATCTGTTCTAAGGTAAGTCAACATTGTGTTTGAGGCAACATATTGTCACTTTGCTGGAAAGAAATATAAAGTTATCTTTAACATCTCTAGCTAACGTTAGCTAAAGTTAGCCTAACGTTAGCTCCTAGCTGCGTTGTTCATCATGTCACCTTGTTTGCTGGGAGTTCATTAGCCTATTTTGTTCTAGTTTTGTACTTTGGTGATCGTACATCATTGTTAGCTGTTGTCCAAAGGGCTCTAGTTAAGCTAACGTTAACTTCTGGAGCTTAGCTTCATTAACTTATCTGTAATGGCAGAGATAACAAAGGTTGGCAAACGTTATGCTGAATGATTCAGTGTAAATACTGTAGCACCAAACTAACGGAGAGACACTCTTGGTAAAGATGGTAAAAAAGGCCGTTATCCTTTTCTCATAGTCTGAGCCAAAAACCTTAACTTCAGTGGCACTTTAACTTGTTGTCTTTGATGGCAACGGCAACGAGATGCGGTTCACAAGCGTACACTGGGACCTGTAAATTTTGGCTTGTAATTTAAGCTTTCCATCGACCTTCTCAACAATAAAATGATGAATATATATCCCTCCAATGCGTAGTTTAGGCCCTTTTGGTTACTTCTCAATGACATGTGATCGTTATGTCCCCAAAAATCATCAGTTGCCTCCTGCGAAATGCCGTGTACTGTGACACCTGCCATAGCGCCGGTCACTGAATGTTGATACTTTGTCCGAGTGAGTGGAGGGGGGCGTGGCTTAGCCATAGGTCAATTAACCTGCATGTCTTTGGACTGTGGGAGGAAGCTGGAGTACCTGGAGAAAACCCACACTTTAGTTTTAACATGTGACTATGAATATTTTGTAAATATTAACAATGAAATAACAATAATAGTGTGACAAATACTGCAATGGGTATTCTCTGCATCATCCATCACCCTGAACAGTTAATATCAAATATAAACCATAACTGAGCTGTGAATCAGAAACCACTTCTGAGTGTAATCTGTCAGCTGGTCACCAACATTTCTCGGCTCATTACAGGTTTGAAAGAACATCAAAGAGGGCTGCGAGGGCTTTTGTGAACAGTATCTGTAAAATACTTATTGTGTGCTCTGCTTTGCTCCATCCTACCCGACCCCCATCCTCCTCCTCCTATCTTCATCCCTCCACAGTCCTGATTTATGGTCCCATCCCTGCCTGCACTCATTCCCCTCTCCTTCACTCCTCCTCTCAAGCCGACCACAGACCCACACAGACAATTACAAGGCGAGTCATACGCTTGTGCTAAAAGCATACACTTTCAAATGTGTACGGCGGTGTGTGTTTAAGGGTAAAGACAGGGTGGGGGTGGGGATGAAAGGTGGCATTTACGGGAAACAAACCCCCTCTCGCTGAGCTCCTCCCACAGCTGTCCATCTTTGTGTCACATCTATCTGCGTCTCTCCTTGAAGGCGCCACACGCTGTGACGCCACCTCGCTGTGACGCCACCTCGCTGTTACGGTGATTTGATTTCACAAACTTTTAATGAATAACGGGAAAGTAGAGCGCTGCTTTTTTCTCTATGTACAAGACAACTTAATATGAGCGCGCGTGGAGGAGTTGATCTGAGTGGGAAATCTCTGCAACCTGCAGAGGAGGCCATTTCAACCTGGCCCAGAAAATTCTGCAGTACAATCCTTTTACACTCCACTGCCTTTGCTGCAGTGCCCTGTATTATGCGCCCATCCCTCTATCCTTCCATCTTTCTTACTCCTCTCTCTTTCCTCCTCCCCTCCGACTGCGAGCCCCCCACCACCACCACCACCACCACACACTTAAACTGCAACTGAGCTGATCCTTATCCACTGTCTCTCAAGCCGGCACTTCAGGCTAAAGGGGGGAAAGTCAGGCTTATTTATGAAGCGAGATAAAAAAACGAGGACCACATGCACGCACGCATCAGACACAGAATCACTCATAATCTGTGTCCAAATGCTGAAACGTCACATGAATACCAACGAGGAGGCTTACACCAAAATGATACAAAGACTAGCTCTGTTGTGGGTATGAATCTGTAGATGTGTATCTAATAAGATAAAAGTTACTATCTCATCCACTGCAGGGTGAGATCGCGAGCCTCGTGTGTGTGAGAGGAAGAGTGCGTCAGCGCGTCTTTGCCCTTCAACCTCTGAAGGATAATATTGACTCACTAACCAGCTGCACAACAGACGTCCACAATTAGATCACACACAATTATTCAATTAGGGCAGCTGCAGCGTGCGGACGAGGTGAAGAGAAAGGGTGAGGGGAGAAGAAGAAGCAGAATATGATTAAAAGAAGAGGAGAGGTAATATGAAGAAAGTAGATGGAGAGATGCTGCTGTGTTTAAAACACAAACCCATGATTCTTCAAAAACTACAGTACAATTCATTGGCTTGTAAAAAGGTATCAAAGCCTTGCATTCACAGAGCAGCCATAAGCAGCGGGTCCAGCCCAGTGAGCATTTTACTGTCTCCGTGTAAGTGACAAGGAAGCAGTTAGAGTAGCATTGTGCAAAGCCGTAAACACACTGCTGGCCCATGGGAAATCGATACGGCGCCTTGGAGCATGGTATTACACCGCTGCGATTCTCTCTCGTTTTACTTTGCACCCGCTGCACTCTCCTCGTGCAACGCTGCCCTGTCATCCTGCCGGCCCTGTCTCGGGATAACCTGGCTTACCTGACAGACTCCGCCAATTATCACATTCCTATTTATCATTACACGCCGCGGACACAGCCTGACCACAGATCCAGTTCCTCCTCACAAAGAGGAGGCCTTCAGTGGGTAAACGAGCATCCAGCCAAAGTGCAACTCAGAATGTTTCCAATAGAAACGATGGTTTGTGCTATTGGGGGGTGAAAAATGACACCGTCTCATAGCTGCCTGCTCCTCTAATAACAGCCATTAACACTGGAGGGGTGGCAGGGGGGGGAGAGACAGGCGAGCTCCATCACACAGCTGACACACAAACACACTCAAAGGCACATCAACAAGTGCACATCCAATTTAGTGCAGCAAGAGGTGAAAGTGTCGCTGACGGGAAACATTTCAAAGAAGGTGTGAGAGGTTAGTGTACTCACGTTCCTCTTCTTTGGGGTCCAGCTGTGTGACGCTGATGGAGAGGCGGTCCACGCGCTCTTGCAGGGAGTTGACCCGGAAAGAGAAGGTGTGGGCCTCATTGAACAGTTCTCCAAACAGGTCTTCTGCATATTTACCTGCACAGACAGACATAAAGAAAATTATTACTTGTTTTACACTTACAAAGTACTCAACTGAAATAACCAACAAAGTTTTAAACCTTTCGAACATGTCCATAGTGTGTTTTTTTATACGCTGCAGGACATATCATGAGCACAATAAGCAGCCAAAACCATGGCTGAGCATTTTCACCTTGGAACAGCAGTGTGCCATTGACTGTGTTCACATGCGCACTAATATTCCACTAATATTCTTAACATCAAAATATTCTGAATTTGATGCGGGTCATGTTAACAGCATGTTTCGTTTGTATATTCCCAATTAAGCCTTTTTCCGAATGGAGCATTTTCCGATTCAGACGTGAGATATGCCTGTATTATTCAGGATTTAGGATCATACTTTGGACATGTATACAGCATATTCAGAAAATTTGTCTCAACTGGGGTTTTTACCAATGTTTGCTACACATGGCCTCTTGTCTGTTTGCAGTCAGCCCTGTCTGTTGTCATGGATACGTTGTACACAAACCACACTAGCCTACAGTTTGTAAAACTAGGTTAGAGATGCATGTTTAAAAGAAAAGCCATCATTTCTGGTCAGAAGGTGAAAACCACCTACTTCTGAACATTCTGGAAGACTTGGACATCAACAGGATTTTGGGTATGCGCAAATATCGCAATGCTGACGTTTGCATGGTCAAACAAGTCCGTCACTGGTTGGAATACTTTGAATAAATCCATACTTATGATGCAAAGAAGCAAAATCCATATTTTGAATTTATAAACGACATGTTAGGAGATGTTAATCTGACTATGAATGGCTACATGTAAACAGAAATATTAGTGGAATATTCAGTTTCATTAGCCATGTACGCAGCTTAGTAGGAATATTGTCTTTTTGGGAATAATAAAAATAATATTAGGGACAAAAACTTTTGTGCTTGTAAACATAGTCATTGACAGTCTCAAGAATGGCAATTCAGACTGGCCATCCCACATCACACATCACAACCCAAAAGCCCAATCCCGTCAACTTGCTGGGTGGGACTTTCCATAAGGCTGGCAAAATGAGGGGTATCAGAGGAGAAGCCAGGTGTAGCTCAATTCGGTATTTTGCAAGTTAATTTTCACTTTCACTTTAACTTGTCAGAGCCGGCAATCTGGAACAAGTTCTATCCAACGTTAGCAACATATTAGCTGTCTGATAACGTAGTCAAGCCGAAGGCTCATGTTATCTACTAGCATTTACAAGCAGAGGTTTGTGTGTTTGATGAGCAAAATTGAGCAGCTGAGGGGCGGGGCTACTTTGTATATTTATAGGTCTGTGCATACTATGTGGCAAAGGCGCAGAGTAATGCGGGATTCATCAACGCCCTATGCCTTTACCTGACATGCACCTCCCCAGAAATGTTACTAAACGTTGCTGCGATGCAGACCTCCTGTCTGTTATTGTAAGCTGAAACCATTTCCCTCAGTGGAAACAAAGCTTTTATTTACTTTAATTTCACAGATAAGAGACAATAAATTGTTTATCCTGGCTTCATGTGAGCAGAGGAAAAGTCTGCCAGCCACTAAGCTAATTTATACAATGTAAAATGCCATAGGCATGTGCTAAAAACATTAGCATGTTGTATTTGTGGTGCTTTGTCTGTGAATTCTTGTCCCAAAATATCTCTCTGCTCTGCGTCACTCAAAATATGCCTCTAGTCTAGTCTAGTTTTGACAGAGTTGCGACTCTGTTGCACAGAGCAAATTGAGCCGGGCAGGAAGTGGAACAGCAGCATCAATTTTCAGAATAAACACCCTGTAAATTTAATTATAAATATAAGGCAAATACATCATTATGAGGATAAACCAATTTTTAAAAACTAAATCACAGCCACAAATCTTTGATCCTTGTTGTTCATAACTGGACTTTTAACTGTATTAACTTTGTCTGTAGGTTACAGCACAACAGAGAAGGAAATAGCAACAATAAACACAACTACAACAGACAAAAAAGAAAGAATTTAACCACTTAATTACTTATTTTTAGTACAAGAACACATAAAGACAAAAATAACTGAATCTACAAAATCTGTAAGTCTATAACATCAGGCAGGCAAACACTCCACTTCTGAAATGCTCCTGTTATGGCATGACGAAACAAAACCGAGTCGCAGCCAGAACGCGCCTCAGCTGTACTCAGTGGAATCCAAGCTAAAGCCATTTTAAGGCATGAAGGGATGATTTCCACTTCAACATATGTTATTTTGATGAACAGACATGAGCTTTTAGGGATTTAATCAATGTCCGGAGAGGGAGTTTAAAGTGGAAAGTGTGAAAAGACTCATAATTATTTCAGAGCCATTGACAACTTTATATGCGGCGATAATGAGAAAAATTTCACTTCAACATAGCTGTGAGTTGTGTTTTACACCAGCTGGCTCCAGGGACTTGTAGTCTGCAACACTTAGGTCCTTCTGTTTTATAAAGGTAAACTAAAATACTTTGTCTGGCACAATCACAGCAAACTACAAGTGCTGTTCTTCTGTGTCAAGCATCATAAAGTGCACATACTGATATTAAGAGCTGGAGAAACACTGTGACTGTGGTGCCTGGAAATCCAAAGGGAATCTAACGTTGGAGTCTGACTGCTCCGATGGAGAAGTGAAGTGAGTGCCAGAGGAGTTTTACCAAAGACAGCCGTATGATACAAGAGTAAGACAAAAAAGAAAGATTAAAGAGATGCAGCTGGAGGGGAAAACTACTACTGTTTTCTGTATCAGTAACACATTTCAGATGGGTTTTGTGACACTTCAGTGTGTATCCCAGCTTCTGTCCAGCTAAATGTAGGTAATGACTTCCATTAGTGCCCATCATTTCCTTCATGAACTTAATAAGGCTTTTAAGCTTCTATAAATATCATAGGATTCATGTCATTGCACGTGTCATGACCATATATACTGTGTTTCCTCAACCCTTCCAGTACAAAGCTATACCAAATTTTTTTTTTTAAAAAAAAGAAGCTTTAAATCAAGTGATTAACAAATTGAGCATAGCGTTAGTTCAGGCAGGACATGCTGTCAAGCTCAGCTCACATCCCAGCTCCATCAGCTGATCTCAAACAGCCCAATCAACTGATGGAGCAGCCAATTGATGGAAGGGAGTCAGCTGATAGATAGGTGCATGGAAGGGCAGGGAGGTGTACTTTTTCTGCCTCAGGCTTTCCTTGTTTGCACATGGAAGGGCAAAGAGGTGTGCTCTCTCTGCCTTAAGGCTTTCCACGTAGGCACAGTGAGGGACAGAGAGGTGTGCTCTCTCTTCGTTGAGGCTTTCCATGTAGGTGCGTGGAAGGGCAGACAGGTGTGCTCTCTCTGCCTTAGACTTTCCACGTAGGTGCGTGTAAGAGGCTTTCTGCGTGGGCCCAAGGAAAGACAGAGAGGCCCCAGAACAGAGCCATACCGCCAAATATACTGCAAATGGAAATAAAGTTTTCTTTGACTTAAGCGGTCCTGACTGAATTAACAGTATTTATAAGTTTGTTTTCTAAATAATAAAGAATGCCAAATGTGTACATCCCACATAAATGCTTCTTATTTGAGTATTGACAGAAATCTATAAACTGCATATATCTCTAAATCTTTGAATCTGTTAGTTTTTAATTTGCTAGATTTTTTTTATCCTGATATCTTCTGCTGCCGGAATGAGGGACTGTGTTAATTAGATCCGTCACAAAATGTGTTATCATTTATAATATATATAATATATATATAATTGGGGAAAATCACGCTATTAATCCACAGAAAATGTTCAATTTAAGTGCTGCACTGGCTTTTTAAATAGTTCAATATTTTGTTGAATCACTCCACTACTTTTTAGCTGTGTCATTGTAGAGCAACGCAGGAGCATCAGCATGACAGGCTGCAAACTTTACAAATGAGTCTTGTCTGAAACGGCCCAACCACCAAACTAACTGTGATGGAAGTACAGGGTTAGTGCGAGGCAGGGCTGCGAGACTCGTGTCTGTTGGCTGCTCCAACTCTCGGCTCCAGTGCAGACTGTCAGTGAAGTCGGCTAAGCTACTTTTGAACCAGACGCTGGTACATCCTCCTCTGCTGCGTCCAGTGTGATTGACTCCTCAGCTGACAGCGCTGTCAACAGCCTGGCAGGAGCAACGCGCCGTAGTGTGCTCAGATTTTATGACTTAAGGACTATGACTGGGGCTTAGAGTTTTACTTTCTCTGACTGTGAGGAAATCTGATGTTTTCACATCACAGTTGATGAACAAAGGCATTAAAACACGAGTCTCACAGGTAAAACATGACTTATGGCATACTGTAGAAGTTTATTGTGGAGTGGCTGCTCTGCAGGCGCGCTGAACTGATACTACTGATGATCATACTATGAGATTTAGGTTAATATGTGTTTTTATGTTAACTGTTGAAACTTTTTGTTGCTGTTTTTTTATTTTTGGCATTTTACTTTTGTCAGATAGGAAGGCTGTGGTGTAGGAGGGGGAGAAGGAGGGGATGATGGGCAGCAAAGGGCCAGGATTATACAATGGCCTTTGTACGTGCCTGCTCTACCAGGAGAGCTAATGGGTGCCCCAGTGTTGCTGCTATTCTTGACCAGGTTTCCCCTGTAAAAGTGATCTTTGAGCTCAATGGGACAAACAAAGGCTAAATAAATAGGGAGGGAGGAAAATGTATTTTTAAAATACTTGTAGATATGGTGTTTTGAAGAAAAGGCATCAATAATAATATTAAGTGTTCATAAAAACAAAAAATACTTGTAGGTTAGAAAAGCATGAACAAATAAATCACAAACACATGACAAATTAATATACCAACCTCCCCTTGAGGCTCATTTATGCTCAACGTTAGATACTTGTACAGACATGGACAGAGCCTTCTGTTCATACTCTGCGTTCGTTTCATTTAAATTTGTACATGTTTACAGATAGGGACAAAACAGGATGATACCACCGGAGGGCATCATGAGGGCAGTGTAACGTATTTCAAGCGAGATATGACCACTTTAAAAATGGCGGAACAGAATAAATGAGTAAAGTCAGGCCCCCAGGAAAGCTGCTAAGCTTTGCACCCAGTTTTTCTGGGTGGCCACTCACGGTATTGCACCCAAAAAAATCCCCTGCAGCCCAAAAAGCACTTTTGACGACCATTGTAAAAGGCACATCTGTAAAGCTGTTGACAGGACACCTTAAACTGTAAACAAGGTCAATTAAGAATCTTTCTATTCTGGATTTTTGAGCCATGGAGGTTTTAGGTTTGTAAAACTGCTGAAAAAAGCAGTTGGAAAATCAGTGACGTCATCGCAATGTAAAGTCTGTGAGCCAAACAGGAACTTTGGGGCCAGTGGGAGAAACACTGCTGCGCATATTCAGTGGGTTGCATACAGCAGAATTAAACCTTGAAGCTATAAAACGTTTTTGGCATATGCACCAGGCAAGCGGTTCCATTGGAATAAACAGGTACCATCTTGGCCTCCAGTATCTAGTTACTATTAAAATCGATGGGTTGTACAGTAAAATGAATTCTCCGTCCAAGTGTCACAAGTATTTAATGGCTGCACAGACCACCACATTAATACGACCTCCTCCCCATCGCCATGTTTGTTGTCAAAAACTTTTGACTCTGCACTCTAGTGCCATCTAGTGGATGTACGTATGCCAACATAGAGGACACATGGAAGTATGTGGGCAGTGACGTTCACATTTTAGATGAATGCATCTATTTTCATACCTAAGGGAGTTTAAATTAGCTTTTAGTCGACTCTGGAAATCCTGGTTTGAGCTCAGCCCTGCACGGTCTCCTCTCAAACTTACTCTGCAGAAATATGCAATTGTGAAAAGTGATCTTGGCTGTTTAAGATTATCGAATTTGTCAGGTAGTTTTCTGAATATTCTAATTTTCTGATGCCTGCAATGTGCTTTCCAGGAAATAAGCAGAAAAGAATGAAAACTGACAAGTAGGCATTAGCTGACTCAGTACTTAATATACCTAATCGACTTACAGGGAGCCGAGGTGCGTGAGTACAGTGTGTGTGCTGTGTTGATCAAAATAACTATAAGAGAATGTGTGTGTGTGTGTGTGTGTGTGTGTGTGTGTGTGCTACTGACTGAGGCTGCTGAGCTGGCGTATGACGTTGGCCAAGGAGATGTTAGTCACACACTCCAGCTCATTCTTGATGTTCCTTGGCAGCACCGTGTGGCACAGGTGCCTGGGCTCGATGGTGCGCTTCACCAGCGGCATCCTTCTGCTGCGACACCACTACCTATAGGAGTCAGGTGGAGGGGAACAGGACGGGGGTGGGGGGAGAGGGGGATGAAGGAAAACAAGACAAACTTTGTTAGTGCAAAGATAACAGCTACAGACCGTGTGATTTTGCTGCTAACAAGAGTACGAATAGGAGGGAGTAAACACCAAACACTAGAATTATCACAACATGGAGAGGAAATATTAGCCTCAGAGAAAGAGATATGACAGAACATGATGTGACTTTGAGGGTAAAATGGGCACGTGGAGAGGGAATACAATGTGAGCCCAGTTTAACAGGATCCTGGAGAAACAGCAAATTCAACAGAGCAGCAGGGAAGTCATGTTTTGACATTGCTAACAGCCATGTTGCCTCATCCGTTTCACTGACTTAGCACTGTCTTGTCCTTTTCATCATGCACGGCCAGGCTAACAAACCTCAGCACTTTGTCTGCCCACTCAGCCATGCTAATGGCATTAAAGCCGCCGCGCTGGGCTGCTTAGGCCCAATTCTCCTCAACACCAAAAACACAGATGACATCCCAAAACCGCAGAAGACACAGAGGGTGCAAGCTCCAGAACCAGAATGTCTTCTCTAGCTCAAAAAGGCACAAGAACATTTTTTAAACCATCAACGAGCCGCAATATGTTAGCAGCGCTGACATTTGACATATAGTAGGATCGGCATTTTAGCTTTTATTATGAAAATGATCTTTTAACAATGAGAAAGGTCTCTCGTTCTAACAAGAAACTGAGCAAACAGATATTGTATCATGGTGGCTGCCATAGTATTCCATCCAATAATTGTTGAGATAGATCACTCAAAACTAGAAATGTCCACTGTAGGGATGAAACAGTTACCAGTTTCACAATAAACCACGGTAAAAATCCAGACGGTTAGTATGACTTGTTTTAAATTTCAATTGTCGATAATATTGTGCTTTGAAAAACTTGCAATAAATAATATCTAGCACCAGTCTATCGGCGTCAGTACTTTTTGAACATTTTCATCACACATGCTTCAACCGAAATGTTTTATTTCACTTGGCAAGTGGGTCATAAATGTAATTGCTAAAAAGTCAAAAAAAATTTTTTTGCCCTGATACCTTCATTCATTTTCCGTAACCACTTATCCCGTTGGGGGTCGCTGACATTGGGCGAGAGGCGGGGTACACCCTGGACAGGTCACCAGACTATCACAGGGCTGACACACAGAGACAGACAACCATTCACACTCACATGGTAAATGGAAATGACCTGCACTTGTATAGTGCCTTTCTAGTACTCCGACCACTCAAAGCGCTTTTTCCACTACGAGTCACATTAACCCATTCACTAACACATTTATACACTGGTGGCCGAGGCTACCATACAAGGTGCAACCTGCTACTCAGCTTTTAACACACTCACACACCGATGGGAACAGCCATCGGGAGCAATTTGGGGTTCAGCATCTTGCCCAAGGATGCTTCTACATGCGGACTGGAGGAGCCGGGGATCGAATTTCTGATTAGCGACGACACGCTCTACCTCCTGAGCCACAGCCACATTCACACTTACGGCCAATTTAGAGTCACCAATTAATCTGCATGTCTTTGGACTGTGGGAGGAAGCCGGAGTACCCGGAGAAAACCCACGCTGTCACGGGGAGAACATGCAAACTCCAAGAGGAGGGGCCTCTTGCTGTGAGGCAATAATGCTGACTACTGCACCACCATGCCGCCATTGATACAATAGTTTACTTGACATGCCTTTGAGTAGCTACCCCATTTTATTTGCCTTGCCTGCAAACTGCACAATGCATATTTGATGTGTTGTCCACATCCTCCAATGACACCCAATTAAACTTCTGTTTACAGGATAAATGAAATATTCACTTCAGCTTATTAACTTCGTCTTTACGTATTCTTGTGAGTGCCCGATCAGTACTGCTCATGTGCAGCCCTCAACAGAGATGAAAAGGGGCAACCTGGTACCTCACCAGGTAGAGCACATACCATATAGTCCTTAAAGCAGCGGCTTAAGTTTGATACTAGCCCAGGCCCTTTGTTTCATGTCATCCCCTCTCTGTACCTTGCCTTTCCTGTCTCTATCAAAAAATAAGATAAGAAAGAAGTAATATGACTCACTCTTCAGCTACTTCCATCGTCAGCTCTGGGAAAAAACTGTGTGTAATTCTTTTTTACCACTTGTCCCATCAGGCAAGTGAGTTGCAAGAGAGTTGCTGAGTTGCTATTGTCCTTGGCAATCGTTCCTTATTGTTGAGCCCTGGCACATTTTAACAATACCACAATAATTCTGACAACCCTGGTTATTTCGCTCACCATTATCTTGGTATGAACAGGAATGGTTTGTAACAGGAAAAGTCAGGGGATCACCAGAGTCATCAGGATGTAAAAATGGCACATATAATTGCCAGTAATAACTTCAACAATAGAGATGACAGAGCAAAAAGCATAACAGCAACGTGATGCTACAGAAATGGACACGTAATGACGGGAGGGGTGTGAAATGAGAGCAAAGAAATCAGGAACACAGAGGGCAAAACACCATCCTGCTGACAAACTCCCTCTGTGACAACAGCAGTTAATCATACTAACAACACCTTGCGTCTCTGCTGTAATGCTATAATTAGAGCAAGTGTGAGCACTGATGTGATCTGCCGGACTGACTGATTGACTGGGATTGACAGCGATAAGGCCTCGTTAGGGCACTGATTAAACTTTAATTGACGTCTGGTACTTTTAATATCCCGCTGTATTCTTAGTGGTGTTGCCGTCACTGAGGAATAAACATGATTATTGACCGTATCCATAAAAATGTAGGGCAAGGAAGGCTATTCTAGGAAGTGGCCCAGCTATAGATGGTTAGAGGGGAGAGAGAGGGAGCCCAGTAAAAGGCTTTGTTGAGGTGATTCATCTTGGAAGCGTCTTAAATGGGGGCAAAAATGCCCATAAAAGGAGAGAATGAGAACCTGCACCTCTCTAAGCCGTTGTTAAAGAGGTCTGAATGAGATGTGCGGGCGATCTTACAGCGACACAAACCCAAACACTGCGTCAAATCCCTGCCCACTGCTAAAATAACAAGATGTCCTCTCTACTCTTTGAAGATTTTTTTTATTTACTCCCACAGTCTCTCCATCACCACCCCACACACACACGTGCACACACACACACACATCCGGTCCTGATTGGGTACATCTCTTGACCCAGTGTGCGCTGACATTTTCCACGGCCTCCGGAAGTCTTCGTAATGGAGGGCAAACCCTGAGCTACCACTCGCCAAGGTGAAAGTGTAAACTCAATTGTTACGGCACTGACCTTTAACATACAGGCCCGACACTACTTAATGTAACATCGACTATACCCTCAGGAGGGTTTTCTCAAAGAGGAAAGAAAAAGGATATTAAAGCAAAATCTCAAATCAAAAATGGCACGATAGGAAGCTTTCTTGTCGAGAGTTAGACAAGTGATATCATGTCACTCTCATCTTCGTATGCCAGTAATTTTTTGGAGTCTCAGCTGGTTGCTGGGCAACTGGTTCAGACCGAGAAATAATCCAGCACGCCTCAGGTGAAATATCACCTTGCTGTCTTTGCACTTTAGATTTTGTACAGATTAAACATGTAAGATTTAACGTGTTCATCAGAGAGAATTGTTGCTTCGGACAGAGTCGGGTTAGCTGTTTCCCCCTGTATCCAGTCTTTGTGCTAAGCTAAGTTTGTCGGCTGTTGGTGATGTCAGTCCTCTCTAAGAAAGCTGCTAAGTATATTCCCAAAATGTCAATGTCTTTTCCTTTAATGTACAAAATATCTACAATAAAAATAATGTTTATAATCTTGGTATTAATCTGATCTCCTTGATCTTTTTCTGACTTTCTCAAAGTATGAATATTCTGCTCCTCTTTAAACCAACCCCTCATTTGGGATTAATGCGGATTCAATATATATCAGAAATCAACTAGAGGCCCTCTTGCAATGGGATCATGGTCATACTAGCTGCAACTTCAGACAAATGTGAACCACAAGCCAGGGCTGGGTATCATTTTAAAAATGACTAGACTAGAACCAATACCATCCTTAAACAACACCGATACTTGTTGAGTACCTCAGCATTCTGATGGACAGTATTGTTTTCACTTCATTAGTCTGTATGTGTGTCATCATGTCAAACTGTGGTCCTATTGAACACCTATTGTATCGGGAACTACCACAGAAGCAGTTTTGAATACTTTGGCAGGTGTTAATGTATCTGTCTGTCTGTTTTTGTCCGCAAGACCATGCAAGATGAAGTCAGGAATCTTTACAGATGTGTAGTTGAGATCAAAATGAAAGAGTAGTTCAGAAATGAATGTCGAAGTTGTTTTTTCTACTTCATTCAATACCTGTCATTTGAATGGAAGCATTCAGTAGCATAAAATGCCACCAGACACCACAGGCACGTAGCATAGCCATACTTTCGAACATTTGGTTGCAACTCAGCATGCTGAACTGCCAGCTCCCTGAAATATGCCGTGCTCAACTTCACCACAGCACAGACTGTATGGGCTGTAGCTGCTGAGGAAGGGGGCCAGTACAAAGAACTCTTGTGATGACTGGCTTTGAGCAAAATCATAGAAATTGTCTATGTTTTTTAACATTTAATGTAGGTATTTTTAAACTGGAGAAGTTTCTATACTGCTTGGTACTAGGGCATTTCAGTTGATACCTTAAAAGTATTGAGCACTGATACCAAGCCCTACCAGGGGTGTAAAGTCAGGGGGCAAATGACCCCTTCCCTACTTCCTACCCTCCTACTTCAGGGCCCCTTGTTTGGACCAGACCCATCTTCAAACTCAGCCTTTGTTGTGATCTCAACTACACGCCTATAAAGTTTTGTGAATGCACAGCCTGTTTTCGTTCTAGAGCATCAAAAACCTGTGCTTTGTCAGGCGTTTGATATCGACATCAAAGTCACCAAAGTCATCTTTAAGAGACGCACCAGGCTTTCAAGGAACTCCAATATAAGCCTATCTGCTGCAATACTCGGGGAAAGGGTAAAACAAAACCGGACTTTCATGCAGGAGACCACAGTTCTTGTCCCGGGAAAAACCAAAAGTTAATGTTTAAACATTACATTGTGGAATTAGGGCAAGGTCGTTGCCCACTGACATTACGCACTGGTGTGGCTCATATAATGTATAAACATCACATAACAACCCCAAAACATTACCTTTTATTTAAACCTGACCACGTAGTTCTGTTGCCCTAAACCCAACTGTGACAACTTCACAACATTACCCATGTGTTAAAAAGTGTTTCAGCTGTGTGTCACATAGAGGCGCTAACTCTCAGACGGCAAGGGGCATGACAAAGCGTTGGTGTTTGACAACCTGGAAATTACAATGGATAAGATTGCATGTTGAGATGCTATTGCATTAGAAAAAGGATCCACAGACAATTGGACAAACGGACAGACAGACCAACAGACAGACAGACATGTATACACCTGGCAAAGTACTTAAAACCACTTCTGTGGTAGTTCTTGCTACAATAGATGTCTTCAGGACCACATTGTGCCATGATAACACACCCACACAAACACACAGACTCACCCGGTGAAACAATACCAGTCACACACTGTTGCGGCTGGTAATAAAGTATTTATTTACCTTTATTCGGCTGATCCGTTTACTTTATGAAAACAGTGGGTGTCCGTATATTTTGTACACTCAGCATATCTCTGCAGTACAGGAGTACCGAGAGGAACACGGATAGATAAATAGAGACACAAACAAGAATGAAATCGGTCAATCATAACCATGTTTATTTCTCTGCCATGCATGCGCTCAAGCTTATTTAACCCAAACACACACGCAGATGATGACGAATGTATCTGCCAGGCAAGTTCACGCTGTTTTTGTATCCCCTCCCCCCCTGAGCTCATCTCTTTCTCTCCTCTCTCATCTCCCCATGAAGTAATGTGTTGTCCTTTTAACAACCTTCCTCCTACCTACTGGGTCATAAGAGTTATTTCTGAGTATGACGGAGGAAAGGTTTGTTTAAAGCGGGGGATTAAAAGAAAACAATGACGGAAAATTAGGCTTTCAGGTGGCGGTGTGAGGAAGATGACACAGACGGAGAAACAGCCATTTAAGGCAGATGTGGGAGACAAACTAGCTGCACATTTACAAGATTTATATCTCTATTTTTTAAATGACTTTTTAAAAATTCATGACTTCATGATTGACGCAGAAAATGGGCACAACAGAATGAAATAATGGCATCCAAAGTAGAGCAGCAAAGAGATCCGCATTCACTCCAACTCTCTAAGCCCCATAACATAAAAGCACAAAGAAATAGGTGTTAAGTGATGCTATTGATTTTGCCAGCCTGAGCTCCTCAGGGTGGGTTTTTCAGATAGTACAGTACAGATTTACAATTTCCTTTGGTTTAAAATTTAACAGTCCAGTGTGTAAGATTTAGGAGAATATACGGGCAGAAATGGAATATAATAAGTATGATATATATATATATGATATGTATTTCAGACCTAGAGTTGTCTTGCTTTGGTCCAAATCAGTCACTCATTTTGTTACAAAGTTGCATAATTACCTAAGGGGTTTCTCAGTCTGCATTCTTGCCTGTACTTGTGTTCTGCGGACTTGTGAAACGTCATCAGTCGCAGCCCAAGTACAGTTCCGATTCAAAGTCTGCATCCAGCCAAGTACAGTCCAAATGGCCAGATGTGAACTTGCTCTGCCCGTTCCATTGGGGATGCATCGGGAGGTGACTTGTGTGGACTTTTGACAGCCAGGTATCCCAGGATGCATTTCTCACAGACCAGCGGCAATGGCAGCCGTCCTTGGGAGTCTGCACTCCTGAGTCAAATTTGCCAAGTCCGAACTCCCAAGTGCGCAATTCCGAACTTGGTACTTGGTATTGAGGAACGCCTCTAGAGTTGGTTCGTGTTCTCATGGCAGCATTTACAAGCGGACCAGATCAAATGCCTTGTGTGAGAAAGCTGCTTTTGGTTGGTCAGAATTTCAATGCGGGGAAAGTCCAGGAAGTAAACAAACGTTGAAGAAGAGTACACTTGCAAGATAAATGTGACACTTTCTAATGTCACAATGGAGGGACAACTACGCAGGTTGATTTTAGCGCTGCTCATCGTGGACTATATTGCTGTCATTGTTCATTTTAGTCAAACCATACAGTTTGAAAACGAGGCGCGGCTCCAACTAGAAAACAATGTTTTGATGCATTGGATGTGCTGAATGTGCATATTAAGGCAGTACAGGAGGAGGTGCACATTAATAATCCTCCAGGACTGTAACATGCTCATGTTTAACCCAAACAATGTGTCATGTGACTGCAGTTGGTTCAGATCCAGGTCGGAACACGTTCTCACCACAAACGAACTGCACCAGAGTTTGTTTGTAACCAGACTGAGACCACCTCTTCAAGAAGGTCTCGGTCTGGTTGTTTTGGTGCGCACCTGAGTGTGATTGCTGTGTTCACACCTGCCAAAACAAACCTCACTTAGGGGGCAAACGAACTTGAGTTGGATTGAACCGAACCAAACAGGGCAGGTGTGAAAGCATCCTTAGAATGAGCCGTTTATAGGGTTTATAGGGTCCTTGTTTATGGAGTCCGCAGCCCAGAATGGACAAACCAAACACTGGCTCTACACAGGGCCATGTGCGTTTTTGGATTTCTGCATTGGCCACAGATGCAAGAGTCCGAAAACCTCTGACTTCTTTGATGTGAAACTGCTTAATTCAGCTTTTCACCGGCTTTAATAACCAGGTCCTTTTGTTTTTGTGAGTAAGAGACATTTGTGGATAATTCAGCGCCCAATAAAAACCTCCTAAAAGTCTAGACCTTGGGTTATCAGAGAAAAAAGGTGAGCACAGATAAGCAGGTGCTAGGTTAACAGCCTGGCTCCATCATGAGTTGCACAGTGTTAGAGATAGCGGCCGTAGAGATGTCTGCCTTCTCACAAGTATAATAGGACTAGATGGCACTTGGCCAAACACCATAGGAGAAACACTGATTTGTAATGTGCAACTGATTTAAACTGATCTATTTTTTTACTGCTTTAAATCACCAGGTCAGTTTATTTTGGAGGAGACCTCTGCAGATAATTCAACTCCCAGCAAGAACCTCCTCAATGTCTGGATCAGAAAAAAGGTGAGCACACAAATATCATGTTGTGGGTGACCCGTCCATCTCGGACATGCCAAACACCATAGGAGAAATACTTATTTGTAACATTTAACTGTTTTATTCAATGTTTTTACTGGTTTTAATCACCAGGTCGGTTTGTTTAGGAGAGGAGGAGATAATGGATAATTCGACTCCTAGTAAAAACCTCCTGAACAATGAACACAGACAGATTTCTAATCGGGAGAAATTTCAGCTGGTTTAAATCTGAATTTTACACTGTTAGATGCCACTAAATCTCCCTAAATCTTACACACAAAAAATGCACTGCTCTGAAGGTTGGCTCAAACATGAGCCGTTAAAAGGTTCAAAGTCACTGACAGAAGCATAAAATCAATTTTACTTCTCCGTTTTGTAGCTTAATTCTTATTTCCAACAAACACTTTACAGGTCTGCTCTAGGTAGTTCTAGTTCATGCTCCACTTCCATCCCTGTTTTGGTGCCTGTTCTAGTGCGTGCAAGCAAGGTTACAAGAAAAAAATGAACTTAGGATGATATCTTTTCTCCTTTACAGTATCATAGGCTCGATTACATTTCTTTGATATTTGTCGACACATCATTAGTGAGTAAACACCGTTACCTCGCCTCGCTTTTCAAAGAATTCCTCAGACCTTCTTCTCAGAGCTTGTGTGTGTGAATAATGACTGCAGCATACATTTGCTGCTTCGCTGATTGGACGTAAGTTAACTGAAGACTGCTGTCCACGGGAAGAAACATTTTCTCGCACCCACAAGCACTCACTACTGTATGAAGAGACACACACACATACATGCTGCATTTGTCCAGTGTAGTTTCCATAACATACTATGACATGATGACATATGACAGCACTGCCCCTGTGAGAATAGTGCTGCCATTCCTCATGCGTTCCCATGAGAAATTGCTTACACATCATCTCGGTTCTGACAGAGACAGAAAATAAAATGAAAGAGACAGCAAGAGAGGAAAGGGAGACTAGACTCCAACCAATTATAAAACCATAACAATCTATTAGCAGTTAACAAGATGGAATCAAAAGACGCTGATTTCCTGGATGAGCGAAAGAGCTCAAAGGGACAGCTCACCCCCAAATCGAAAACACATATTTTCCCTCTTAACTGTAGCACTATTTATCACTCAAGATTGTTTTAGTGTGAGTTGCCGAGTGTTGGAGATATCGGTCGTAGAGATGTCTGCCTTCTCTCCAATATAATGGAACTAGATGGCATTCGGCTTGTGGTGCTCAAAGTGCCAAAATATACATTTGAAAAACTCAACAGCAATGTCTCTTTCCAGAAATCATGACCTACTTACTCAAGATAATCCACAGACCTTGTTGTGAGCAGTTTCATGTAGGAACTATTTTCTTTCTATCAAACTACATCCGCCAACCGTATCACCATGCAGAAGGAAGCGTGCATCTACTGCTAACTCACCTAGCACCACTGAGCTAGCTAACATTACAGCTCAGCCAAGGAGGACGCCATTAATGTTTACATCTCGTGCTGTCATGAGCCTCTCGTCCATGAGTACATACACGCTTCCTTCTGGGCGATAATATCATTGGCGAGTGTTGTTTGGTAGAAAGAAAATAGTTCCTACATAAATGCTCACAACAAGGTCTGTGGATTATCTTGAGTTTAGTTTTGATTTTGGGAGGAACTGTCTCTTTAATGAGAAATCACTTAACAAAAACTTGACTCCACAAAGAGTGTTCCACCACCGGATAAATACAGGATGTTCGTCATGACTAGTTAAGGTATACTACGCACAAGTTTCCTAAAAAGCAATGTACAGACTCATATATAAGTAATCCCTCTCAATCATCACTTATGACCCACTAGAGGTGTGTGCATTTTTCTGCAAGGACTCTGCTCTCTAACCTTACTTTCTTATTTCCTCTTATTTTGCTGTTCGTTGCGTTCCTGAGCACAACACGCAGGTGAAGTCTTTTTCAAAAATCTGTCTGGAGCTGCCAAACATATTCGAATTTCAGTCAAATTTAGCCTATCAACATTACTAACAGATCTAAATGAGCATTCATTCATATGTTTTAGCACAAGGTGGCTACTCTGCAGTGTGCTATTTGTGATTATTTAATACTTTAACTTTGCAGCGTTACGGATGAAAGCAAACAAATTTGTCCATGCTCTATTAAATTCTCTTTTTTCCCCTGAAACATTTCCCTTTTTGGAGTTGAAATCCACGGCTAGCCTCGCTAGGGAGACTGAAGACTACTGTAGCAATAGCTGGTGATGTTTTTAGAGGAAAAGGCACCAGGCCAGATGAGTGACGCGCATTTTAGTTGATGAAATGTTAAAACTTTTTTTAAATCGGTGTATATGCTACACATTTTTACAGTTGAAAAATGTAAGAACTGCTTTGGGCCTACAACAATAAATGACATTTAAAAGGTTAAATAACACTTATTCATTTCCATATAATTTTCTGTCAAGGCCACAGGCAGCCACTGGAGAGGGACTTAAGAGCCACAGGTTGCCAACCACTGTGCTAGACTGTAAGCAGCACAGATCCGAATGAAAGCTATGAAAATAGTGGACACAGTGCTGAAAAATTGCAAATATAGAGAGCGAGAGTGAATCTTGGATTGGCTTCACTTTTACTTTTATTGCCGATATTGTTTAGAAACAGTGACCGATTATTCCTGCATAGCATACCTTTAATGTCAAGGCTGTTTTTCCATCGACAGTGAAGAGAGTTTCTCTAATCATGGAGCTCAGACAAGAATTCAACACATTCAACTGCTCCACAATATGACTGTCTGATCGTGTCAGGGGAAAAAAATAAGCACAAGTGGTGATGTGCCGCACTGAAGCCATTCAATATGAGCTCTGGTGAGACATTTCACTTTAAAGTACGAGTCCATCAGAACAGATAATTTCTAATGAGCAGATGCAGCAATCAAGCAAATTATAAAGACATTATGTTTTTGATGTGTCAGGACTTTTCTAAGACTGCAGACATCTAAGTGTTGCAGAGTAACTAATTACTAATGGGTAACACAATAGGAAGACATGTAAGTGCTGTCCACTGCTGCAATGACTGAGATGCTGACATGAGTGTATCTAGTAACCCTTTGACTCAAGCCATGTGAATTATCTGGTGAACGACATTAACATATATGTTAAACCAGAAGTCTTTCAGATCATTCTGGATAGAGAAAGTCAGAGACAGAGTTTGCATATAAAGTAGCTGTTGGATCGAACTCCAAACGCTGTTCACACAACAAATGATACCACATAAACTGAATATGAGGAAGGATATCGAGACTCTCCGGAGTCCCTATTGGAGGCTGAGATAATAAACTGAAATAAAGCATGTTCAAATACTGTAGTCTAAAGATTGTTTTTTGCACAAAAGGTTTTCCCAAACAGTCATTTTCGGACCAAACAGTTCAGGGGACCCTGAGAGGAACTGCCCACTGGGTAGTAGAGTCGCAATGATTAATTTATCAATCGATTAGCAGTCAACTATTAAATTAATTGCCAAATCTGATAGTTGGTAAATCAGTTGGAGTCATTTCTTAAGAAATAAAGTGAAACTTCTCTGATTCCAGCCTCTTAATTGTGAATATTTTCTAGTTTCTTTACTCCTCTCTGACTCAATATCTTCAGATGTGGACAAAACAAGACATTTGAGAAAGTCATCTTGGATTTTGGGAAACACTGATTGACCTTTTTCACCATTTTAAGGCATTTTAGAATTCAAACAACTAACTGATTAATCGAGATAACAGTGGATGGATTTATCAGCAGTGAAAATAATTGTTGGTTGCAGCCCTACTGAGAAGCCCCAGTCAGCCCCAGTCAAAATTGCGAGCTATATTCCCCATCGCATATTGTATTGTATAGCATCGCATCGCATCGCATCGTATCGTATCGTATCGTATCGTATACCTGATCGTATTGTACTGGATGGTATTATTATATTATTTATGCTAACTGAAGCCTGGACTTCACTGTCGGTCCATTTGCTCTCTTTTTCTACCATTCTTTTCCATTACCAGTTGTTGTTTGTATTTTTTGTTGTTTGTTTACACAGTTGAAAGGTTTCTAAAAATGGCTGCCGGTGTTCCTTTGGCTCATGTGTTCAACCACGCACTGTACACTTGCGTTACGAAAGCCCCTTTCACACATGCACTGCAAACCTGAAATTATCTGGACATTGCCAGAGGAAGCTGTACGTTGGAACGCACATTTCCAAATCATTTGAATCATACAATCATATTTTACCCTGCCAGATACCGAGTATATAATCCATGTA
Organism: Epinephelus moara; assembly: GCF_006386435.1. Lineage (NCBI taxonomy): Eukaryota > Metazoa > Chordata > Actinopteri > Perciformes > Serranidae > Epinephelus > Epinephelus moara. The sequence continues at coordinate 26,901,162 of NC_065517.1, read as the reverse complement.
ATGTCTGATTGAGCAGATGTGAATAGAGCAGGTCATTGTCCCGAGAATGCTTTGTGAGTGAGTAGATGTGTGGATGACATTATTATGCAACTTGTGCGAAACAAGAAGAAAAGAAACATTCGTGGGTGAAGAAGAGGGGTCAGTTACACAAAGACGGCAACGAAAATGTCTAACTGGAGAGATTTGGGAAATTCTGTTGGTAAAAACTGAAGCCAAAATGGTCAGACAAGTTAAAGGAGCAGCAACAGAGTGTGCTGTTGGGACCAAATCACGAACCGGCTATGCAGCCACGGTGTATTCCACGTCATGTCGTGCTGCCTGCTTTCTCTACCCAGGCACCACCCCTTACCTAAACCAAACAGAGTATTTCCAGTAGGTGAGAATGCTTTAGACAAAGACAGTCTCCTGTTGTGTGAAAGGGAAGCTCAAGATGTCTGAAGAATCAGGTCAGAGGTCAACTTATGTTCCTCTTTTGCTGGTCGAGTACTTTCTCTGAAATGGGAGGTAAAAAAAGTCCCTCAAAACGCCGTTTAAAGAACTACAATTGCTCCTAGTTCTTGGGGTGCGGACACAATAAAAAGGTGACATTCTTTCAACTATGAAAAAGTTCATCTGGTCCAAAAAGACCTGACGTGTAAAATGTTTGCAGTTACGCCTTTTGGCCAATTTAGACCAGACTTGTAAAACCTCACCATGTCTACTTTGCTGCACTTTTTAAGATCCTCGTAGAGTTCAGTATACAGCTGACTAACAACCAGACTATTCTCGGATTTAGCTAATGGTCAATCACAGCATGATACTCCACAATGGGCTGAAAGTGTATGAGGCATTTATGACTGCCTAGTGACAGATTTCTGACTACTCAGCACAATAGCTGCTCCATGAAAGAATGGATGTGGAGGACAGAATTGACAGATCCAACACTGAGAAAATTACACTCTCCCATTTTCAGTTCTGTTCTGATTTTAATGAACGAGGCAGCTGAATGATCTTTGTGAAAGAACTATGGTTTCCTTGTAGCTCCCTTCCTTGTGCCCTTAGTTTTTGCCTCCCATGTGACTGTGGCTCGCCAGTAAAATAAAGACTGTGGCCCATATAAGTATTAAATGATCAGAGATGATCACCACACAAAGAAATGTTTCACATACCTGCTCTTTTCCTTCTTTTATTTCTCCAGTCTACGGCCTCGCCAGCCTTATTCCTCCCTGTGCACCCCTTACCACTGTCCTCCTACTTTTACGATCCATACATCTTGGGTGGTGCTTCCCGCTGTCACCTGTCGCCATGGCAACGGCTGCAGTGGGATGTCATTGGTCACTTTGTAATATCCCAAGGGAGGCAAAGAAGGTGGACAAAATGAGGGAGGGACGAGTGGAGTGATGGGCTGAGATCAGGGTGATGTGTCAAGATGGTGATAGGAGCTGATGAATGAACGCAATATGAGGGACAGAGGGAATGAGAGGGAGATCTGCTCATCCTTTGTGTGCGAGCACAAAGCGGGGTGAGGGACAGCACGTGCCGGCGGAGAGCAGGGGGCCTCCGCTGGTGCGGCTCAATGCACTCGGGACAATATGTCCGAGTAGAGGCTCTAATGAATCCTAATGGAGCATTTACTCACTCACACTGCCACACAATATAGCCGAGAACCCCTCTGTATGGAGCAGGTCAAGGGCCTTTTACTTGGAGGGCTTGGTGGACCCTTGATGCACTGTCTGCTACGATTTCACACACACACACACACACACACACACACACACACACATAAAAGCAACCAGTGATTCGGAGAATCTTTGGCAAATTATAGAAAAAGAGGTGATAAAAAAAATAGCAAACAGAGCAGCAACTACACATAAAAAAACAACTAATATCCAGCAGCGATGCAATTTTGTTTAGCCCCAGTTTGCCATCACAGTCGCTGGTTCTTTGAAACTGGAAAATCACAAGCAGAGGGAAGCACCAGAGAGAGTAAGTAAACCAGCGAGGGAGCTGGTTGGATTTGAAGTGAAATGGCCTCAGCCTTTTGAAACAAGACAGATCTCATCATTAAGTGATGTAAAATTCATGGTTTGAAGAGTTAGACTGTCTTTTTTCCCTGAATCCTCATAACACAGAATCCAACACAAGGCCTGGATTAAGAGTCTGGTTGTAACCAAGGGCTCACATACCGAGTGCAAGGTTTCTGCAGCTTTCATTAAATATAATATGAAGGAATACTTCACTCGAGAAACTATCATTTGTATATCTTTTACTCGTCCTGTGTTGTGTTGAATTTGTGAAGAAAACTAGATTAATTTAAACTTTTTTCTTGCATATCTCCATGGTGAGCGAAGAATCCAAATATGTTGTGAATTGTTGATCTAGAGTAAAAGGAGGCCATGTTGAACAACGGCAAAACATCCTTTTACAAGCTCTTTCACAACTTAATCCAAGTTTCATTTATGTCGTCCTGAGCAGGTACGTGTTTGAGCTCTGCTCAGTCAATTCCACAAGCAGAGTTCAAATGCACACATTTGCACAGGTGCAGTACTCCTATGCATAAGTGCTTTAAATAGGTAGGTTTTAACAAAAATGCACTTGTTTTGGAAGAACTGAACATTCATCTGGATAAATGAGACTTGGATTAGAGTTTGTAAACAAATGATGAGGATTTGCTGTTGTTAAACGTGGACCTTATTTACTTTACTTCATCAACAATTTTCAACAACTTAATTGCTGCAAAACACCAATGTGTGCATCAAGAGACTTCAGTTATTTAGCAACACACTCGCTCAAAGGAAGTTAGTATAGGACTTTAAGTAAAGCTTTATAATAAGATAAATTCCCAATAATGTGCTGTTGTTTCCCTAGAACCCTTCCTCAAAGTATGGTTGCATTCTCTAAGTCAAATTAGCCTGAACATTCTGTCCTTTTTCCGGAGATTCTGGGAACTCGCACACTACAACTGTGGATTTGGTTTGTTCCTACACTGAACAGCTGCAAACATAAAAACACAGACATCTAATCAGGGAAGCTGGCAGAGTCACAGCAGCCAATGGCAGAGGGAGCAGAGATCAAACTGGCAAAGCCTCCCAGCAGCTGGTTTAAATCAGTAATGCAGATATTCAGTGCAGGACAGCTACCGCAGCTCATTTTCCAAAGAAAACAAGGCAGGAGCACAAAAAATGAAATGTACGTTGTCACAGTCGAAACTTATCAAGGAGATTTCTGTTTCCTTCAGCTGGTAAAAGACTTTTCCTTCAGCGACTGCAGAGGCTCAACAGGAAAAATAAGATGTCTGGCTCATCGTTTTTTGTTATTCTAATGAGAGAGCTATAAATTTTTAAATGCTATTTGTGCTTTCATTTTTCTCTTTCATTAGCACACAGGGGCTATAATTTTAATCTTCATTCGCTTTAAAAACAGAACAAAAAGCCAGACAATTTTAATCACACATTTTGAGATTAAAAAAAAAAAAGTGCTGATGTTGTGCTGTGGCGTCGACTGAATCAGATGCCCTTGGGAAGTTAGAAAAGACAGGTTTTTGGACTCATTGATAAAAACCTGACAGGAAGACGGCCTAATGCTTGAACTCTTCCTATGAAGGCAGGCTTTCTGTCACCTTTGGCAGCTTTTGACACTTCTTAAAGTCAAAAGACAGTTTGTACAAAGTAGCTGATTTTGAGCTCACCTCAGTCTTAAAGGGATAGTTCAGATTTTTGGAAGTGGGGTTATATGGGGTACTTTCCATAGTCGGTGCATCACATATAGTAGATCTCTGCTTGCATGTCCCCGGTTTGGAGAAGCAGCAGGAGTGCTGACACTGAAGCTAAGCAATGTACTGCTGTGGACCTAAAAAAATCTATTGCAGTTTAAGTGTATGCTATATTGAGGGTAGAGTTGAGTACTTGGATTAAATGAGTATCCATTACAGATAACATATTTTATACGGATACGAGTACTGTATGAGTAAAATGTGTCAATATCTGTACTCCTGATGAGGGGAAATCCTCATGTCCTCCTCTTCCTGTGTTTAATGTCTCACTCTTTTAATCCAAAAATGACTTGAAGTTCAATTCTGAGATTGCTGTATGTAAATAATTTTCTAATAAATAATAAATATAACTAATTCTGATGAAACCATATCAATTTCAGGCTTAAAATAACAACTTCCAATTAGGTCCCACCCACTTTCAATCTAAACTCCGCCCATTTCCAGTACAGATAAATTTAGTTGGTTAAAAAGATACAGACACAGATGCAGATAATGGTGTACTTGCTCATCCCTAATTCAGGGTATATTTACTGCTTTACCTGTCTGTCAGACAGCCTCATTAAGTGTACCAGACTCCATTGACAAAAACAGTAATTTTAGCTTGCTGAACACAGGAGCTGCTGGTCTGTCACTGCCTTTATCAGTGAGCTTGTTTTTGTTATTGTGTGACTTTAGTGTATCTCACCTAACCCTTTCAAATGTTTAAGTCACAAAATAACAAAAACTAACTAACTGATTGTGGTAGCGGTAGACCAGCAGCTCCCGTGTTCAGCAATGTTAAATCGCCATTTTTCTCAATGGAGTCTGGCTTTGAAGAGAGAGATTCAACAGCTTCAGTTACCCATTGGAAATCGCTGTCTTTGTCAAGGTAAAGCAGTGAAAATATTCTAAATATAGCATAAGCTTAAACTGATATTGATGTTTTTAGGTCACTAAAATACATTTTGTTACTGACCTCTCTGTAGCAGTACATTGCTTAGCTTCCATGTTGGTCGTCAGCCTGCTTCTCTAAACTGGGGGCACACCGACTTACATCTACTGTATGTAATACACTGACTATGGATAAGCACCTCATACAACCCCACTTCAAAAAATCCTAACTATCCCTTTAATACTTCGCTGCTGTTGGTGGGAACAGACTGTCGGATTTGACAGGAGAGGAGAGCTGGCGCCTCTGCAAAGCAAGAGGTCCCCTGTGCACATGTGCAGAGCGAAATAACATGCACAAACACACTGAACATGTTGAAACTCTGAAAGCATACAAGTTTGGAAGAAGTTCTTCTTGAAGATATGTGCAAACAGTCATCCAATATCACTCAAATCAAACGCTTACATTTGAGACTTCAACATCCTCGTTATCCCCCCTCCCTACCCATCACAGCAGATCACGTTGGCAGAACATATCTTGGCATGTGCCAGTGCGTCTTCCTGCCAATTAAAATTCTGTACCAGCCGGCACCCCTTCAGTGATGAGATGACACCTTGCAGGCCCTCACCAGCGAGGTGCTATAAAAACACACACACACACAGACCTCTTTTTGTCGGGCTAAAAATACACCTGCAGCACTAGTGCTGTCAGGTTGAGCTCAGACAGCTATGCTAACTAGGTTTGCCGGTAGTCGGAAACTTTACAGGGTGCTTGTGGCAAGGGATATGGGTACATAATAAACTTATTTCTCCACCTCAATAACTCTGAATTTTCAGCTGTGCTGTATTTCTCATCTGACACACTGTCGAACTTGCGCATAAACAAAGGCTGTTCTGTGTAGTGTTTCGAGCTTTTTCCGTGCTGAATACTTCCTCTCCCTTCACTACCTGCGCTCTGTAGTTTGGCCGCTTGTGTCAGTCCATGGCCATTTTTCATGTACATGTTAGACAGCAAGAGGTCCCAATCAAGCAGAGGTGTGAAGCAAGGCAGTCATTTAGCACTGCGCCCTGCCTCTCCTCCTGACACAGCCAGCACTGATCAAAGTGAGCATCCTGGCATGCTGGCACTCAGATGGTACAAAGGTACTCAGATGGCATGGATCCATTGGCAGGCCGGCTTTCTGGGCTGTTAAAATGTTGCCATGCAGCTGTAAACAAGTTTCAGGAGTTGCTTCAGACAACAAGAAAACAAAACCAAATCCAAAACCAAATGCAAAATCAGAGTCCCCGGCTGCTTTTGGCATGAGATTTTCTTTTCTCTATTATTTTTATTTTACTTATATGAACAACGGCCCTGTAGGAACTTCTTCCTCTTCTTTTAATTTGCATTTAGTGTATTGCTCAGCTCAGCGCTCTCTCTAGCCCCTTTTACACTTTGTCTTCAAAGTCGACAGTACGGGCTGTTATGCTGCCTCACCACTCCGTGTAAAAGTTACAATCGTGTAATGGGGGGACAGAGTTGTCTCGCTTTTAAGCTGACTGCAGAGGTAGTAACAGCATTGAAATGACCTCTGTGTAAACGGGACAGCCAGCAGGACGGGACCATTGGACGAGACGGGTGTGACATATTGATGACGTGTTACGCAAGCCACCCACCACGGGAGATTTTAAAAGCGGCTAATAGCAGTTAGCAGCTAACTCAAAGAAGAAGAAGAACAGTGGTCTAAAATGTCCACAAATTTGGAAAACAATGGGGTTCGGGAGCTCCTTACCCTCCGAGCAGAGGACAGCAAACTCCACTGTCTCATCATCTTCCTCCATAGCTCCAGTATATCATGTTTAACATATATTTTTAACTAATAGAATAAATTAGTCAAAAGTCTTATTGTTGATTACCAGTTATTTATCAACATTCCTACTAAAGACACACGTGGAGACATATTCTAATGCCAGGTGTGAACGGGCACTTGTTTGGGATCATCCTAGAAGGATGCTAATACCAGGTGTAAGCAGGGTCAATGGAGCCAAACTGTGCTCATATGTAGTACAACTTTATTGTCATTTCAGTGCTCTTTATCCATGGAATCAAACAGCTATAGAAATGTCTGTATTTGTGTAGCCATGAAACACACTGTTGTTGTCTTTTTTCCTACATCTTTGGAGAAGAAGAGAATCTAAGCCTCCCATTCATCTAATATTTTTCTATGTGCATGAAAAGAAATCCCTATGACTCAACAGTGGCTGCCTGTCCACTAAACTTTACATTCAGCGCATGATCGACGACGAACCATATACAGAGCGAGTCGTTGGACACAGCCTACATTGTATTTTGTTACAAAGGGCTAAGATTGCTTTAGACATTCATTTAGCAAACACGCTTTATCCCACTGTAGACGTCCACGACTAAATATTCATGGACGTCTGTGTGCCAACATCAATGAGTGGAATGTCTGATGAACAAACAGGCTCAAAGAAGTTTATCTGCTGAGTGCAACAAAAACCCACTGGTATGAATAATGAAAGATGGCTGCTCAATAATAAATGTCTGCATGCTCGTGCTGTGCAGCTGTGCTTGTTTGGCCTGTGAGGTAAATTTCATTATACCAACTCCCTCGCTGTTCACACAGACGTGAAGGACATGCACACAAACTAACCACTGCAGCAACCCCTGTCAGCCCGAGCCGAAAAAACACTATCAGACATAAAAAAAAAAAAAAAACCACCAAAAAGCGAACTTACAATGCATACTTACGAGCCCAAGACACAGGAGTGCTACTCCAGCCAGCCAAGAAGCTTGTTAGACGGGCAAAACACTTAGATAAAGTGGACAAGCCTGCCAAATGAAACTTGCACCGTCCCATTCATCTTGTAGTAAATAGAAATTGGAGGGGTGTTGTCCCTCTGGAATACACATCTGTGCTTTGTCATAGACGACGGACCCAGTCTCTCCAGCTAAATCATACCACATGTGCACAACTTTATGTACTTTCTTCTCTGCCTGAAAATGAAGAGTCTCAAAAGGACCTCTGGCTTCGGTTGCATGTCAAAAAAAGTTTCCAAGCTCCTGTGCAGAGATGGAGGTGGTCCAGACTTTTGGGGGGGAAAGTACACCAGAGGGAGAGAGAGACAGAGAGAAAGGCAGCTTGAGGCACATTCAAAAAAGACGAAAAAGCAGCGTGGGTGGCGTCGGGGGAAAGGGAAAGATCTTCTTCTTCTCTCAATGCTAGAGTCCACACCAGGGGCTTTGTGTTGCGGGGCAGACACCCAGGATAAAATACGCTTTCTATTAGGTAGTAGAAGCTGATACCTCATTGATTCTGCAATTTTTACAGTACATTGCAATACAGAATTGTGATTCAGTACTGTACACTGTACTGTGATGTACCAATTCACATTCATCTGACTGCTGTAAATGTCCCAGAGGGCGACTTGTCAAAAGCGATTACACGTTGAGTGTAAAGATACGGCGTCCTGCTTTCCCACATCCCAAGCACTCACCTTTTCATTTCTGCCATTTCATTACGCCTCTATCAATCGACCTAGTTCTGGTTGGAAGGTTGCAAATTCAGCACACTGTGGATGAATTGTTCTTCTATTAATTTTTCTTTGATCTACATCTAAGAATACGTCATGGTAAGAGAAAGAGGAGACGAGGCGGTTGTTTGAAAGTGTGGTGATATAGCTCGGAGGCAAAGTGTATTTCAGTCTCTCATGCTCCGCTGCCTCTTGGAAAAAAGGAAATGTGTAAACACAGAAAGGAAAAGTGTTTTACTTCAGGAGGTGCTGACCCAACCCAATCGCCAGAATAAATGTTGGTACTGCACATTTTTGCCAAACGTACACGTTACATTTGAACATTTCATATGTTGCAAATATGTTAAATGCAACCTTTCTTTTCAATTATCAGCATTCTAACCATGCATTATCAACAATGCTGTAGATAATGCATGGTTAGGTTAAGGCACAGAACCACTTGGTTAGGGTTAGGAAAAGATGGGAATTTACAGACATTACCTAAAGAATGCCCGGTTGTTGTCACCACAAAAACCGCTAGAAATTCTAAGTGTATAAAGCTTGATTTATACTTGTGCATCGCATTGACGCTGTTCCTATGGCGTAGGTTCTGGGTCAACGTAGGGCCTACACCGTAGCCTGCAGTGCACCTCCTCAGAAATGTAACTACATGTTTATTTACATTTATTTCACAGATAAGAAACAATAAATTGTGAAGACAATAAAGCCTCCACAAAAATAGCAGTTTTGTGTGATTTATCCTGGCTTCATATGAGCAGAGGAAATCTCTGCTATTCGCTAGGCTAATTTATACAATGTAAAATGCCATAGGCTTGTGCTAATAACATTAGCATGTTGTATTTTTTGGAAAATGTGTTTAGTATAAGTCAGTTGTTTTGTCAGTGAACCTTGTGATCTGTAATGGAGCCAAATTTTGTTAAATGTTGCTGTTGTCCCTGGCGTCATATGAGTAGAGGAAAAGTCCACTAGCAGCTAGGCTAATCTATACAATGTAAAATGCCATAGGCTTGTGCTAAAACATTAGCATGTATTTGTGGGGAAAATACGTCCAGATAAAGACAAGTGTTTGTCTGTGAATGCTGCGAGTTATAGTGAAGCTGATTTGTGTGCTTGTGTTTGAAATTGTCTGTATTAAGCCATGTTTATTGTGTGTTTAATGTGTGTTTTGAATCAACTAAATTTTACAGCACTTCACGTGTGTTTTGAATCAACTAAATTTTACAGCACTTCACAGAAACCCTGCCGCCGACTCGTGTTTTGGAGGTGTAACTGCAGAGTGACACAGACACACCACAGCACAAGAATAAATGCTCTCAACAGCGTAGGCCATGTGTGTAGGCTCTGCATAGAGCTGACGCACAGGTATAAATTCACCTTATGTTGTCTGAACATGGTTCTTAAAATGGAGGTCGCTGAGTTGTCTAGCAGCTAACAGTGCTAACTCAATAAACATTGCTAAACAACAGCAGCAGTGCTGACAGAGGTCACAATGTCAGCCATGGGGGAATCAGAGGGTGGACGATACACTTCCCTGACTATGCTTTCCTGATATCAGCAGTAACTGCTGCAGTGCAAAGCAGCAGTGATGAGCTAGCCAGTGGAAAACACCCCTGCACTAACATGCTAACCACAACGAATCATAGAGAAGCTTGAATTACAACACACAAATCCAGTAAAACTTCATTCTCTGCTCAGGTCGTCATTACTCCTCTAAAGCTTTACACAGCAAATAGTGGTTTACTGCTGTATTAATGCTCTTAATGTCGTATACAGAACTTGTTTTAGATCAACTCAATTTGATTTAGAAAATTAAAGCAGCATTTATAAAATTACCTGTAGTAAATGGTGTTTTAATTTTCTCAACCAGTGCCTTGAGACAAGAAAAGGTCAATTAAAATGATTCAGCCTCTATAAATGTTAAAATGCTGTCAACTTGACAACCAAAGATGGTATGTACCAACTCAGTGCTTTAAAAACCATGTAACATCACTTTTTGTAATGATTTGTCTCTTATTTTGAAATCAATTTTTACATGCTGAAACTATTAAACTAAAATCTAGGCAGGACACACACCACCAGCACTGTGAAAGCCACCCTGTTTTCCAAAAAACACTGCTGATAGAACAGGGTCAATTACACCCCAACAACAGATTAAACAACCCGTTCACAACCATTCAGTGAACTGAGTGGAAGTTGGCAGCAGCTGAGAGGTGGATATGTGAGGAAGAGAGACAAGAGGGGAAGCAGGGAGGATTTGTGGGATAAATTAGAGCGATCACACAGTGCCCAGGGCAGCTGTGCAAACCTCTCATAGGCTGTCTCTTGAGTTTGTGGGCAATGTCACAGCCTGTGTCTGTCCATGAGAGATGATTCTGGGAACAAAGTGCTGGCAGACCAGGGTGGCAGTGGTTAGTGAAGGTGCCCTTGCTGTGAGGAGGCCTAAGGCAGTGCCAGTGGGTACAGAGCAGCAGGACTGACCACTGGGACGACACAGAGTTCTGGTTTGATTCAACTCTTAATTGATTCCACTACACTGTCTGCAATCAGAGCCTCTTGTGATGAGACAAACCATGGCAAGTTAAGTTTAATGCACACACAAGAAAGCATATCATGAGTTGTATTCTTGATCAGTCTCGCACCCATCGTATCGGTCTTACGATGATAAGCCTCTGCGAGCAACAGCCAATATTTTGGGACATCTGGTGTGGCCAGTGGATATCCAGGCCAAGACTTCCTATTCTCCGATCATTTTGGCTGATATCGATAAATACCTCCATATAAATGGAGATGAATGAAAAAAAAACTAATATCGAGCATTTAGAGATTGCATTTCGACCAATGCCTTTGCCTTTCCACATGGCAGAATGTTGACCACTTGTGTTCGAATTTTGTCACCGCCTATGTCACTTATCCCGTCAGCAAAACTCAACATGTCTCCTTCCATAGGGCAGAAAAATGGACATTCACGCAATACTTATAGAGCGTTGACATGCTGTCACCAAAACAACCCTTACATCCTGCACTGATGATGTCGCCTAGTCCTTGTCGGAGGCCCATTAGGACACTTTAGCATTTACACAACAAAAAATATGTGGTCAAATGCATCCCAGACCACCTCGGCAAGTGGTTTTAATGATCAGGGGCCGTATTCACAAAGCTTCCTCGTACTAAGAGTTGCTCCTTGTGACGATATTCTAAGAAAATTCTTAGAATTGTGACATTTTCTTAGAAATTCCCCTTGAAGTTAAGACTGGATCCTTGCAAAGATTTAAGTTATTCACAGAACATCTTAGACCTTAAAAGACCTAAGGTGAAACACTGTCAGAAGTAGGGAGGAGGACTTTTAAGAGGCTTAAGAGTTTCTTAAGTAGAGGAGAAAATGGTGGAAACACAAAGAGGTCGGAGAAATATTCTCCACTGGATGACAGTGAGTAAATAAAATGCTACAGATTAGATTGTGCAGGGATAATATGTGTGGTTGATGTCACTAGGGATACGCACACATTTTTCACCTAATGCTATAACGCCAGAAATGAAATGATCACAACACTAAGATATTTGGAAAAATGCAACAGTGCAGCAGTGATGACTTGAGTCTGTCTCAACCTTCCATCAGCAGAGTGATCACACTAATAATGACAACACTTTCACAGTCAGCTGTTAATTTCATTTCCACTGGGTGTCCACACCTTGTCGGTGTGTCTGTGACAACCAATCACATCTGTTAAAAGATTGCATCATACCTAGCAATGGGGTCAACCACACCTCCTCACTATGGTAAAAGTCTCTGTCCCTTCCTTGCTCAGAGTTGCTCTGAGAACTTTCCAAAATCACTCCTAAGCCAGGACTCCTTAATGAAAATATTTAGGGTAACTCATGAGCTCTCCGGTAGTATTCTCAGAATGATTGTGACTAACCCCAGATCACAATCCAGCTATTCATTTAACAGGTCTGCGAAATTATATTTCTATAAATCACAAAACATCACTGTCTATTTCCCAACACCCACACACTTTGGTACACACACTGACAGCGAGGTGGTGCCACAGTAGGCAAACAGGCAGCAGTTGGTCACTATCCTCAGGCCCTTTATTCCATCTATAGAAACAGTATGCTCATTAAGGGTCAAAAGGTCAGCTGCAGGCGTCACGTGACCTGTGTCTCATGACATCTCCTCCACCCCAGCGTGCACTCACACATATTCCTGACAGCTATGCTTGGAAATGCCACCGCTAGGCAAAATGGTGGGTGCACATTTTCTGCATACAAATAGAAAGAGAGCCGGGGGGTGAGGAGGAAAGAATGAATCTCTGCAGAGGGAAGGGGGGACTGAAGAAGACAAAATGTGGTCCAACAGGTTTGTATGAACATCACTGCAGAAGATTGACTCAATTAAGGCCTCGACTGTCCACTTACTCTGCCATTATATTGAAAAATGATAAAGACACTGATTCGCAGTGCCTGTCGGGCAGTTTTTACAAGGGGCGAGATGAGATTTTTAGATTGAGGCGAACGTTAGTAAAGGTGTCTGCATGATTCAAACCGCTATATTTAGATGGGGGATACTGTGTGTGTGTGTGTGAGTCCACAGGACCACAGTTGAAACAAGAGACACAATACGTTCCTCCATCCACACAGCTGACACACACACAGATATAGATCGGATCATTAGATCAAGCCCAATGCAGTGTCTCGTCTCTGGTGAAGGCGATATGGGTGACAATGGGACCGAGGGGATGGAGACAAAAGCACCTCTCGGTCCCGTTTCTCCCTCTTGCGTTTGGCATTGTGAGGCTCTCTGCTCGTCTCCAATCGACACATCTTGAAAAGGGAAGCAACTCCAATTCTTCCTGCAGGTACAAAGCCGCTCGCTCCCCTATTCTCTCCCCTTGGTTGCCTCTATTTTTTCGTCTTATCAGTGGGCATATTTCAAGCCCCTGGCCCGCTCTTCAGCATGAAGTGAGGCGGCTGTGTGTGTGTGTGTGTGTGTGTGTTTGTGTGCGTGTGTGAGCATAAGAGACAAAATCCACAACAACTGTTATCACTGCTCCCACACGATTCCTTGTTATCTTTCCTGGTCAGTCAGACTTTGGCTCGTCTGTCATCTCCCTCATCACTGCACCCCTGAGACTGTGTGTGTGCGCGTGTTTGAGTGTGTGCGCGGATATCTGAGTCATCGTGCCCTTGTCAGTCACAGTCACCGTTGCATCGCTCCGCAACCGAGAGCTCTCGCAGTCCTGTTGCAATTAGATAAACACCTACTCAGCTTGCTCACAGTCCACCTCTTCCCGTTCTGCACACAGGAGAGTCCTTCATCTCACAAGTACTTAAGTAGCTCCAGATACTGATCAGATATAGATACTAAACAGTTTCCCTATGCATGATTCAGCACTCAAGTCTGTAATTAATTTGGCAACACTCTTCACTAAAAGTTGTCCAAACTCCAGGAAACTTTTGAGTAATATTTGACCCCGATTGAAGGCTGCAAAAACACGTGCTAGCCTGTTTTCTATAACCCTTCAGTGAGCGGTGTGAGGGATTTGCATGCAATAAGATGTCTAGATATCTACACTGAGCAAAAATATAACACTTCTGTTTTTGCTCCCTATTTTCAGAAGTTGAAATTAAAGATCTAAGACTTTGTCGTTTTTTAAATCCAATTCAAGGCCACTTGAATGTGCAATGTGAAATGTGCAGTTTTATCACACAACACAATGCCACAGATGTCATAGGTTTTGGGGAAAAGTGCCATTGTTATGTCACATCTGAGTCCAGTGTCATTTCTAAGAATTTGGCAGTACATCCAAGCGGTCTTGGGTGCCAGCCCTGGACCTTAACATCCTGCTTCTTCACCTGCAGATTCGTCTGACACCAGCTACTGAGATGAGCTTCCCTGAGACGGTCTCTGACAGATTGTGCAGAAATTCTCTGACGTAGTTACACGTGGTCTACGGTTGTGAGGCTGGTTGGATGTACTGCCAAGTTCTAAGAGACGACATTGGAGAGTTTATGGTTGTGAAATGGATGTTCAGTTCACGGTTAACAGCTCTGGTGGACAGTCCTTAAAACTTACGCCATCTGTGGCGTTGTGTTGGGTGATCAAACTGCACATTTTAGGGGCCGTACACATGCTGGGCACTACATTTGTGCCTTTTATGTGACAGATTTTAAGAGCGTGGCGGCAGGGGTTGCTAAGCAACCTTAACAAGCACCGTATCATAGCCTGTTTAACTGAAACCCTGACTGCAGAGCTGATCTTCTTCCAGGTGCTGTTTGTAAATGTGTAGGCCTATCGTCCGTGGGACAGATGAAAAGCTCAGGCAGCCCTGCACCACAATGATCACCTTTTCCATATTTACCACAGACTGATATTTACGGAAGAAGGGAAAGATAGCTGTGGGCTGTGATTGGTTGTTCTTTGTCACAAGACATGCGGTGAGCACTGCTGTGTTCCAAAAGTTGAGCTTGGTTTATATTGGGGTGCAGCCATCGCACCCTGAAAAATAGGCGTTCGGGGGGCATCGGTGGCTTAGTGGTAGAGCAGGCGCCCCATGTACAAGGCTGTTGCCGCAGCGGCTCGGGTTCGACTCCAGCCTGTGGCCCTTTGCTGCATGTCCTTCCCTCTTTCTCTCTCCCCCCTTCACGCTTAAGCTGTCCTATCTATTAAAGGCTAAAACGCCCAAAAAATATCTTTAAAGAAAAAAAAAAGAAAGAAAGAAAAATAGGTGTTCGGGAACACGTGTGCATCGACGCTCTGGCGCCTGCCGCATGTCTATATTGAAAACAATGAATTTGAGGGTGCAAAAAACGCAGCATGTGTACGTTCCCTTGGAGGGGCCCTCTATTGTGACAACCACAAGGAGCACCTGTGTAATAATCATGATGTTTAATCAGCATCTTGTTTATCATTTTGGCATTTTGGATACGACAGTAAAGATAGAGGCAGACAGGAAACAGGGAGGGAGAGATGACATGCAACACAGGTTCCCAGCTGGAGTTGAACAGAGGACATTGTGCATATTGCAGTATACGACTTAACCATTTGTCTTGCAGGAAGCCTCAGGAGCCTCAGTTTCACTTGGACATCCAGGCAAAATGTAGACACAGCAACATCATGATAAACCTGAAGCTTGACAGGTTTACAAAAGCGAGGTGAGAGAAAGAAACAGCTCACTGTTTAACTATTGAAGACAGCAATGAGGTCATTTACTCTACCACAATTAAGACACTGATTGTAATTCAATGGCAATACGTAAACAGATCTTCAGTGTGTTTCCTATAATGTGGCTGTTAAACAACCTGGATGAAACGAATCTGCAAAGATCTCCTCTCTGTCTTTTCTCGATCCATGCTGCATTTGGAAAATTTAATTTGAAGCTCTAGGCAACATCTGGCCTGGTGAAAAACTGCCTCACTCCTTCTGCTTCCTCTCCTCCGCTGCAACGTTACCTTTCTTTGAACTCACTGTAGATCCGCATTACAAAATCTGGTCAAGCCCCGCACAGTGCTGATGCCAAACTAAGACATAATGTTAACCGCAAAACTGGCAGTCATCATTAGCCTCATTGGAAGCAGTCAGCAGTGAATGTGCAGCTCCGGCTTAAAGTAGGACATAGGAAGGAGAGGAATATGGTCTATAGACAGGTAAGACACAGACAGTGGGAAAGGGGAGGGGGACAGAGGAAAAAAAGACAGAGACTGAAAGAATAAACACACTGGAAGGTTGTAAAGAATAATGGTGGAGCAAGACTGATGGAAAAGGAGGCGGCTCTGCAGCAGCAGAAGTCCCAGCGGCGAGGCCAGGCCTGTCTGTCAGCACCTATCTGTCCTCCTGAGGCTAAGCTACACAAACCAGGCTCCAGCCTCAAGTCGGCACTAACATTTATATAACCACACACAATAATGAAACGACCCCTGACCTTATCCTACACCGCTGGATGGAGCCGTGTGGGCTGCTGCTTTATGATTTAGCTTGGGGAGAATGTTTTTTCTCCAGGCGGCTCACGCCAAGCTTGTTAAACTCCCAGCTATGATCTGGCGTTTGGCCAGCTACTGCTGATTAAGACACACATGCTGCAGAGTAGTTTGTTGCATACCCTTAATCACATGTTGCTTTTTACTGTATATCTTCAGCTATAGTCTACTGTTTGCAAAAGGAGAGTGTTGGGATTAATCAAAATGCCCAAATCAGAAGAACATATTTTTCCTCTTACCTGTAGTGCTAGTTGTCATCTAGATTGTTTTGGTGTGGGCTATCGAGTGTTGGAGTTATCGGCTGTAAAGACGTCAGCCTCCTCTAGCATATTTTTTGGAACTATTAAAGCCCCCAAAAACAGCAGCAATGTCTCTTTCTAGAAATCATGACCCGGTTACTCATCCACATACCTTAATGTGAGCAGCTTCATGTAGGAACTATTTTATTTCTATCAAACTACACCCGCCACCTGTATCACTGCGCAGAAGGAAGCATGTACCTACTGCTAGCTCACCTAGAGCTAGCTCAGCTGAGGAGGATGCCAACAATGTTAACATCTCGCACTGCCTCGAGCATGAGCCTTTCGTCCATGAGTAGATGCACACTTCCTTCTGTGCAGGGATACGGTTGGCAAGTGTATTTCGTAAAAGAAAATCCTACATGAAACCGCTCACAACAAGGTCTGTGGATCATCTTAGGTAAGTGGGCCATGATTTCTGGAAAGAGACATTGCTGTTGAGTTTTTCAAATGTATCTTTTGTAGGGCTGCCCCCTAGTAGTCGACCAAACGCTAGTCAACCAGAAAGATCATTAGTCGGCAAAATTTCATTGGTCGCTTAGTTGCAGAAACTTGAAACTCTATTAGGAGCTGGGCTTTGTCAAAACCTATATGACTGGACCATGTGGGAATTTAATTTGAAAGGACAGACACAGGAAGTGGCCATGCTCAGCAGTCAGACAGGAGTCACGTTAATTTCCAGGGCCCACAGCGTCATTAACAGGCGGCTCGATCAGTGTGTGACATGCACTTGTAGATAAAATATAGGCCTATATTAATGAAGGTTCATTAGTACGGTTTTGTATTTCTCTGTAATGTAGCACAGTGTTAACAATGTTACTGATACTATTCTTTCTCACACCTTCAGCTCAAAC
This sequence comes from Epinephelus moara, assembly GCF_006386435.1. NCBI lineage: Eukaryota > Metazoa > Chordata > Actinopteri > Perciformes > Serranidae > Epinephelus > Epinephelus moara. The sequence goes on along the minus strand of NC_065517.1, from coordinate 26,883,883 downwards.
CATTTTGTTGCCTCGCCCAAAATATATATGTCCATAATCCAATTGATATCGTAAACATTTAGTCGACTGATGGCCCTAAATGACGACTATTGGTCGACTAGGAAAAGTCTTAGTCGGGGGCAGCCTTAATATTTTGCCACTTTGAGCACCACAAGCTGAGTAACATGACATTTCTAAGGACGATATCTCCAACACTCTGCAACTCACACCAAAACAAGATTGATAAATGCCTCTAAAGGTAAGAGGAAAAATATTTATATCTGACTTTGGAGTAAACTGTTTCTTTAAATATCAGAGACACCCCTGCTCCATCATCCCAAATATCCACACATGCCTTTTTCAAGTTGGTATTTCAGTTTGCTGAAGGATCCAAACGAGCCTTGAATAAAATTACCTGCCAAACGACAGCCTCCTTATTACTGCAGTCCATCTGCTGCTGTTCACTGGACTCACGCTGCACTACTTTCATGGCTCAGCATGGTATGTGTGTATGGAGGTTTGTGTGTTTTATACACACTTCTGTGATGCCTCTACATAATTGATCACCAGTAAATGTTGATTTCTAGATTGTGTCATTGAATTTAAATACACACCTGCTGTGTTAATGGTGCAGTATGAAGGCTGGAAACTTTAAGCAGTATAAATCCTACAAAATAAAGTGTCTTTTATTTACCACCCCATAGGCTGAGCCCTTTTCTCCTTTTTCAAATTATATTTCAGAGTCTGTCCCTGGAGATGTCTGTATTATTCATCAAACAGGTGCACCGGCTACGCACCTGTCATCTGAGGTGCACCCTGCATGTAGTCAGCGAAGTGCACTTCTTTCCACTGATGGAAGGACTGTGCAAATAACAGGTAAAAGTGACTGTGTTTGTTGCTGTATTTACCAGGAACAAGCACTGGGGCTATGTAGAGGAAAACATAAAGCAGAGCAATCATAGCTCTTAAGGTCCTCAAGTAGCGTCTATGTGTTGTATCATATTTGAGGAAGTGTATTCAGCTGTACTCAGACGTAATTTGTAAATTTGCACATGTGCAGACAACAGCAAAGATGTCAGATCTTTTTGTTTTATATTGCTGCTGGCAATGAAAATAATATTGAGAGACCAAGAAATGTGAAAGCAAATGCATAATGTGCTGAAGTGATACAGTTACACAGAAATGAAACTGCCAACCAGCCAGGTGCAACCAGATAAACCCAATCCACATTTCTCAGTTGTTAAGTATCAAATTTTAGTGTTTCACCACAATCTGTCATACAAATGGATATTATAATGACATGATAACTAGAAAAGCATTACATAGTTTAGCTACAGTACCTGCTAAAATCACTGTCAGCATTACATGCTCTCTGCCACAGCACTGAGCTTTGAGTGGTACTCATCCTTTGTGCATTTTAAGCCCTGTTTCCACCAAACACTTTCGGTACGGTACCTTTGGAACCAAAAGTAACCCTTCAGATATGGTACCCAGACCCTAGTGTTTCCACTGCGAACAGTACCCTTAAATGTGGGCGGGGTTGTTGTCATTCACTGCTCCACTCATTAATTAAAGTGTATGTCATATAAAAACTAAAGTAATGGTCAAAGTTGTCTGTGAAATTTAAGGTGTGCTGATGGATTCATGTCATCAACTCATGCATTGAGTAACATTATAAGTTAACGTTCCACCTTAAAAGTCACCGGGAGTCGGCCCAATGAATTACGTTATTTTTTCTCAGACTCCAGCTGCTGAAAGAGGCAGCAAAACATCCTTTTATTTTAGTTACAGTCTACTAATAAAACTCTCCACAGTATGAACAGTGGTTACATGAGCCTCAAAACCAGACACAACTCAGCCCTGAGCAGAGTGACCGTCCTCTATTGACCAATCAACAGACTGCAGTGTTCACAGCTCTACCTTTTAGTACCAGATCTGTGTGCTAGGTACCCCAACAGAGGGGGGACCAAAAATGGGGACGATACGGAACGGTCCCATTGGTACCATCCACAACTTCTCACAGTGGAAACTTTTAAGACTTTTCATGACATTTTTAATGCCACTTGGAATGATGTTTAAGACCAATTTTACAATAACCAAACAGAAGAAAAAAACATGAGCTGATATAAGTAACTTGGAGTTAGGGACAATTTGGCCAAATGGTACATGGCAGAGAAGAGGGCAGAAAAGAACTAAGAAATACCTGGCATTTGTTAGCGGCTCTTCTTGGCAATTTTGTGTTTCTCACTTGGCATCTGGGACTCAACTGCCTGCCTTGATTTCCAGCTTTTTGAATAAAGTATGCATTGCCTCGTACTGGTTTCAATCATGCTGCAAATTCCTGGTCATATGGCCAATTTTTGTTTAATTTGCACTTCATGTTGTCCAGTTATGCAAGAGGCATTTGGTAAGTTATGAAAAAAATACCAATTATTCTGAGATTTTACAAGGCAATGTCAGAAAAACATGATTCATAAAATCCTACTTCCCATGTCTTAGCATTTTAGGGCTTTTTAAAGATTGATTTAAGACATTTTAATATCAGTTAAGGCCTTATTTTGAAATTAATGAATTCAGTGCCTTGTAAGACTTTTTAAGGATCATGCCCTGTTTATGAAGAAAGTGGATTGGCTATGTCAAGAGGACCACAGTTCACATGTTCAGCTCATTTGCTCGCAACACAGTCCACAGCACACACACTAAAAAAGATGCAGAGGGATACACATGCATACACACATGAGCACAGACACACACTGATGCACCATTGCTCCAGATCAAGGACAAATGGACAGTACATATGGACCCTGTCAGAGTTAAGAAATATGGCTGTTATCTACAGTCTGGTCTCAGTACCGATGTATACGAGTGTAAATTTAATAATATAACGTTATATAATGGGAGCCTCGGCACACTCCAAGCTGCGGGCATGTGTCTATAAATGAAAGACCGTTATGTAATGGACTGCTGCGTCTGTTTCCCATAGCTTGATATGAGAGATTGGCTTTGATTTCATCATCGTATCACTGAAATTTTAACATCGTTTAGATAGGCCTGAGAGTAGATAAGCACAAACAACTACCGCCCCCATGTCTTTACATTTCCTCTGGCAAACTGCTGAATGGAGGAGGAAGACTTCAGCATGTAGTCTTTCACTGAACCACAACCTCCCTCCGCTGACTGTCTATCTTTAGCAGATGCTTCTTTCACTAGTAAGAATTTCCTAACCTCTACGTGACCTCTGCTCTGCAGCAGTGATTTGTCCTGGTGAACTGCCCGCATCGCTGCATGATGAGCATTGATAACAAAGATGAAGTGATTGCTGAGTAAGACTGTTTAGAGTGTGTTTTTTTCCCTTGCTAGGGATTTAAATGAACCTGGCATTTCCTGCTAACCATCAAAAGACAAAAGGAAGGCGAGCTTGCCTCCACTTCCGATCTTCTGAAATGGAAGAGAGGCGTACACTCGCGGCTCCTGCTGGGCTTTTATCCAGCGCAAATCAGACGAGCCTTGTGCTCGGGCCTCATGCAAATCCAAAGTGGAGCCGGATCCTCGCTGTGAGCTGTAAATGAACAGCCAAATATTGGCTTCTAATTGAAGGCAGCAGTTGTCTGTGTGCACAGGCGCCCCTGCTGTGAAATTGTGGACAAACACACCGGGACGCTAAGAGGCTACTTCCCCTCCTGCTCTTCTTTTTTTCTCAGCACTTCCCTTTATAAGCCGTAGCCTTGCTTTTTTTTGCTCTTCTTAAAAGACTATTTTTATAACATTTCTAGTATTTATAGACAGTTTATGGTTGGGCGAACATGACAAAGAAGATAGGAGCAAGGTTGTTAACTGCAACAACAATCCTGAGTCAGATATAACCCAAAATAATTGTGTTGTACATTATGTGCCTGAAAAAAAAGCCAATTGCATTTTTTATCTTCTGCTTCGTTCTTGTCTCTAATCCTTCACTGTCTTCCCCTCTCTACCTCTGCCTTGCTATTCCTTCCCTGTACTCCTACCCAGTGCGGGGACAGGAAGTGCGAAGAAAAATGAGTGCTTATGAAAATCCTAATGAAAATGCAGCGTGTCTGTAATTGAATACGGACGTCTGAGTCCTGACACGAGGGATTCAAGCCGCGGACTGGATAAACGTGCCTCGCCTCCCATTTCTCCAGCCTCCATCAATCATCGCACATCGCCGCGACGGCCAGTGCATCGGCCGTTCCAGCTCAATAAGAACCCATCAGTGAAAGAGGGGGAAGAGTGGATGGAACAGAGGAAGACAGAAACCAAGGGAGAAGAAAAGAGTGCATTGATATTCAAAGACAGGGAGTGACAGGGAAAAAAGGGAGAAATACACGGTATGTAGTTTTGCCCATCATGGTGAAGTTCACTGTTTTACTTAACTTTGCATATTCAAATCTAGTCAAACATACAAACGCTGTGGGTTCAGCTGCGGAGATCGTTTTGATGTCAGTTGGCAGCATTTAAAGCTAGATCACGCACAGGGAAAAGATACACTGTCTGTGACCTAAAAGGGCAGGAACATTACTTTATTTTGTGAATAGTGTATTAAACACTTAGCGGCAAACACACACACTCTCACACACACACTATAAGTGCTTGGGCCAACAGCTACTGAGGAGAACCCTGTATCCGATTCCCTCCTGGAGCAGACCATGGCTCCATTGTGCTGAGAAAGGTATCAGACTACGTTTACCATCCAAACGTACACATGACACCTGGGGAGTGGCCTCACAGTCCATCCCATTGTGAAGCTCATTTTGGCTTTCAGCTGAGAGAATAAGCTGGGTCAGTTACAGGACACCGTGGTGCTCCCTTTCCCAAATAACTGGCTATTACTGACTGACGAGTCGTGAGGGCTTCTTTATTCAGACTGCAAGAAAACAGCAATGAGCCCGTGAGGAGAAAGCAAGTGGCAACATGCAGGACTGGAAAATGAAGCCAATGCAGTAGTACGAATAATTGCAGTTCTTTCAAAAGGCAGCTGGCTCCAATAGCGAGTCAATCCCTATAGACCCTTGTGTTAAAATGCCCAACTTTACAGTAGAAATAAGACATGTTTACAACCTGGTACAAGTACGGTTTGGTCACTATAGCTAATTTCCAGGTCATGACAACTATACAGAGGGTTGCATTTTTATATAACTCACCCATTTCCATTTTGTTAAGGCTTAGAGTTATGCATGATTAAGGGCGTGGCCACTTTGAGTAACAGGTGGGTGCTGTCTGTTGACAAATTGCTGCTGCCGTGACAACACTGATTAGGTAACCCCTGATTCACAGAGTATAGGCAAAGCCATAGCTGTTGGTATTTCAGTGTGTTTTAGGTTGATGAAAGTTAATTGCTTATTTCCCCATCCATGACGACCGTGTAAGGGTTGAATTTTAATATAACTGACTCAATTAAATGTTATTAAGACTTAAAGTTATGCATAATAAATGGTGTAGCTGCTTTGACTGACAGATGGTTGCGGTCTGTTGGAAGTCGCTATAACAACAACACAGGGTAGATAACATAACCGTGGTGTAACACCAGATTCGTAGAGTATAAGTGTAGCCAAACCGTTCGCTATTTCAGCGTGTTTTCGGTTCATGAAAGTTAATTTCAACATTTTGGTTATCTAAAAAACTCTTGTTTATCGTTTGGTTGTACTAAGAGACCAGCTAAGGAGTCAGAAGCCCCTTTTACACTCCCAGATTTTCCGCGAATGTTGGGCCATTTTGCCAGCAAGCTGCGAGCGTGTAGACACACAGAGCCTGATTGGCGAGTTGATCCGAGTTGCCCAATTTTCCGCCTTGTCGGGTAGTCATATTGGCGGAACCCCTTTAGTTTAAAAGGACCGAGGAGGAGCTGTTGATGACGTCGCACGTGCGACCCACTGGCGGTGGATAAACAGGAAACAGCTGATAGCAGAAATTAGCAAGCAGCTCGTAGCAAGAGGGAAACGCAAACCTGACAGACACTGTAAAGTTGAACAACTGGGGAGACAAGGAATTGCGCGCCCTCCTTGCCCTTGCAAACGAAGAGGCCATTAACCGTCAGATGACGGGGACGGTGAGGAATGGGCCAACTTACGAGAGAATCGCCGAAGGACTGACCAGCCGCGGCTTCCCTCCCACGTCACTGTTTACGTCACACTCTGAGCTACACGTTTTGTTACTTGCTCATGCTCCCCATTGCCCCGAAAAAGGCACATTCAGTATTAAACAAAAGTAGGCAGGCAGCATTTTGCTGCACTCCCCGATTTTGTTTTTATACTGCCAATGCTGAAAAAAGACTGATTGGGCTTTCCTGCAAATTTGCACAATTGTCTAAAAAGGGCTAGATATTCAGTTTTACCAGTAAGTACACTTTGTTTAATGGTTGTAAGCTGTTTTTTGCTAGCGAGAATTGGCATTAGCATTATCAGTTAGCCATAGCTGTAATTGTACCATGCTAACCAAGCTAGCAGCTAGCTTTAGAATTATCTCCATGGCTGAATAAAGAGAACTAGATACAGTGTCAGAGGTGTGGCCTCATTTGTTACTATGAAAGTGGCGCATGAAGCTAAAAAGTTACTATTTCCGTGGTAAGAAATTACCAAGATCTTTTTTATCATGTGGCCCATAAAGCAAGCGCACTAGAGACTATTGGGATATCGAGCAGCTCTTGTAGATTCTAGACTTGATGCTAAAAAAATTGTGTTTTACAGATGTCGATTTCATATTATAATTATAAGGGTTTTTGGGACCCATGGCAAAAAATGTCGGACCCGCAAGTGGCCAATATTTCCTAGTGGCTAGTCGTGGTATTGCAGCATAAAAATACCCTGCGGCCCAAAAAGCATTTTTCACATTGACCACCATTTTAAAAAAGAGCATTTTAAAAATCTGTGACATCATCCCAATGTTAAGTCTTTACGCCGAGTGGGAACTCGCGGACAGGGACAGCAAGTAAATACTACTGCGCAGCGGAGGTAAACCCAGAAGCTAGAAACTTGTTTTGGTGTATGCGCCATGCAAGCAACTCCATTGGAATGAACAAGTGACATCTTCGGATCCAGTATCAAGGTATATGAGTTACACTATGTAAGACTGGCTTCAACGCCTGGCACTGTTCCTTGAGACTTGGCTATCTCCATTCTTTTTTTCAAATATGGTCAAAAAATGGCTCTAAACATCCAAGATGGCAACAGCCAAAATGGGAGTCCATAAACCAATGTGTGACTTCACCGTAGCTTAGCCATTATTTTATACAGTCTATGCGAGAGAATCTGTTAACAACATATTTTAAGCCAATATTGGCACACTGTTTTTCCCTCCTTAATTTCTTTTTTGGCAGCTTGTTATCTGCTCTGAACCACATTTAGACTGTAATAACACTAAAGTTCTCACCCTAAACAAATACATTCATTTTTAGATGGAGAGCATGAGAATATCCTTTCTCCTCGCCAAGCTGCAACTGGCGCATACAAAGTACCCGCTGAAGGCTGAACATTATAAAAGCAAGACGAATCCCTTCTAAAACTCATCAGAGCCTAAAGTGATGTGTTGAGTGACAGAACTCTTGCATGTATTCAAACACGGCAGCTGTGGTCGAACTAGTTGGCAGCAGAGGTGTTGCGTCACTGTGAGTAAGGACCTGCTGTACAGACGAGGAGGCAAACAGACTGAAAAAATACAAAGCAAGTGACGGAGTGGAAGAAGAAGATAACTGCTGGCAGTACTTTCAACTTGAGACAGAGAGAGAGGGCAGAAATGATGGAAGAGGGCAGATAGAGAGACAGGGCTTGGGTAGGGGCGTCTCTATGCTCAGATGGGGCTTTTGTGTTCTTGCCCTGTTGGCAGAGACACGGTCAGACAGGTCCATTTCAGAGATATCCTGTCAACTTGCTGAGATACCCTGTCAACACCCTCCCCTCCCCTGGGTGACAGTGAGAGAATGAAACGGAGAGGCTGAGGAGCCAGAGTAGCAACTATAAGAGAGACGAAGTAAAAGAAGAGGTGGGTAAAAGGTGACTGGGCACTACAAGGTGGAAAAAAGGTGGTAGAGATAATGCAACACTTTCCTGTATGATATTGTAGGGATATAGAGGGGAGGGCTGCATATCGCTATTCCATATCTTTAAGTTATTGACCGAAATAACCCAGTACCAAGTAGTACTGAAACATCTCCACTCAAATGATACCTTCATTTGATCCTTTTTGTTTGATCCCAGACCACCTGGTGGACTCTCACAGCTATCCCTGGTGCAGAGCTCACACTCCTGCAGCAGCAGCCACAACCCATACAGTATGTGGTGTGGTGAAATTGATAGGGCCACCCCCAACTAAGAATTTTCCTAGTCAATCAATAGTCATCATTTAGGGCCATTAGTCGACTAGTCGCCCGCATGATTACGATATTAATTTAATTATTAAATTATATATTTTGGGCGGGGCAACACAATGGTTTGAGTTGAAGGTGTGAGAAAGAATAGTATCAGTAACATTGTTAACACTGTGCTACATTACAGAGAAATACAAAACCGTACTAATGAACCTTCATTAATATAGGCCTATATTTTATCTACAAGTGCACGTCACACACTGAGCGAGCCGCCTGTTAATGACGCTGTGGGCTAATGGGCATGTAGCTACTTCCATGTTTCAGATGATACGTCATGTTTGTAGTCGACCAATGAAGATGAGTTTACATATCACCTTGGGTTCGTCCTTCACCTTCTCAAAATGATCCCACACTTTGGATTTCCTGCCCGACATGTTATTAACTAGCCTGTGGAATAACTGCAGGTACCAGCCCTGGAAATTAGGGGCTTCATCTTTAACCGCCTGGAAAACGCAAGGTCGGGCTCTGGGTGCTACTCTTGTTCCTTTTTTGTGCCAACTTTCAAGAGCATGTGCAGATCTGATCTTCTTCCAGGAGCTGTTTATAAGTGTATAGGCCTGTCGTCCGCGGGACAGATGTAAAGCTCTGGGTAGCCCTGCACTAACATGAGCAACTTTTCCGTATTTATCAGACTGAATATTTACAGAAGAAGGGAAATATATCTGTCAGCTGTGATTGGTTTGTAACGTGACTCCTGTCTGACTGCTGAGCGTGGCCACTTCCTGTGTCTGTCCTTTCAAATTATATTCCCACATGGTCCAGTCATATAGGTTTTGATTTATTTTGACAAGGCGCAGCTACTAATAGAGTTTCACTTTGTTTTTGTTTTTCCGGCAACTACACAACCAATGAAATCTTGCCGACTAATGACCTTTCTGGTCGACTAACGTTTGGTCAACTATTAGGGGGCAGCCCTAGAAATTAAGCGTGGCGTATTTGATGGTGTTGGCAGTTGACAGATGCAACCAAAAGGTACAAAATTATCACTATACGACACATCACTCCATTCACATTATGGGTATCAAATGAAGTAAGTATTCAGTTGATATTGTTATCAGTATAAAGTTAGGGACACTATGACAACTCCTATTCCTGTAGATTAGAGCAGTGGAACATGCAAGAAAGAGAGAAGTCACAGACTAGTCACTGTAAACTGTCTGAGAGAGCATTAAGTCACAACCGAGGATGGACAGATATATGGACAAGGCAGGGACAGCGGTGGTGGAGGCAGTCAGTGGCAGTGAGACACAAGGAGCACCAGTCAGACAGGCTAACTGAGCCCTGGTGTCCCTCTGTCAGGCCGGTTCAGACCAGGGACAGAGGCACTATTATAGAGCTGTAGGCCTGGCCAAGAGGAAGAACAATAGCTGATGTGTGCCGGAGCCTCTGGAGCATCCTAACAGCTGGGAGATAGGAGGTTGGTCTGTGGCTCCACTAAATGGCACGTAAAGGGGCGTTGCACATTGCACACACACACACTTTTTCTCTCCCTGCCTTTCCCAGAATCCCTGGCCCACCTTCCTCCCACCTCCTCCTCCTCATGCCAGGCAGCCATCACTCATTTTTCTCTCATCTCTTTTCCTTTCTCTCTCTACATGCTCTTTCATTATGCCCCGTGTTATCCTGTGTGTCCTCCAATCACCCCTCTCCACCTCTGTGGAGAAAGACAAAAGGGAGCTCCAGAAAGAGAGATATTATTTCTCGCTAGCATGAGAAAACCAGAGACTGGCAGAGGATCAGAGCAATGTCAACAAATAAGAGAGGTCCAAAAGCCTCCGCAGGAGGCATGCCAAAGCTCTTCTATCACAAGGGCCTCTGAAACACAGAGAAAAACATGAGAACTGCAAACTGCGCAGGAATGTCATCCCTCGCAGCAAAGAGTTCACAAACAGCATCAGATAAAACCATGGCAATATGTTCTGCTCTATTTTGGGAACACACCTGTAGGTAAGGCCATTTGTCGAGTAAACTGAGCACTATTTATGTATCAAAGAGCGGGTTATCTCCACAGACCCTTCAACACTCCTTTTCACCTGTGTTTAGTGTTTTCCTGCGAGCTTAAAAATACCACGTACAATAACAAAACCCCAGGAAGTAACCCACATGGGAAAGCAGCAGTGATTTGAAGCCACGTACTTCAGCGTGCATCCACTCGGAGCTGAGCGAGGGTGAATTTGATCACTGCTGGTTCTGTAAATGTCATTTTAAGCAGGGGCGCTGGATTGTGTCTCGAAGGCAACTTTCAACTGAGCCAATATGGTGAATGTTTTATGCACATATATGCTCCCTCTGTGCTGTTGTAAAACTCAGCCTATAGCTTCCACACAGTCACGTGATAGTTCGGATGCCACTGTTGCAGACTGATACATTTAACAGCTGCAGGGACAGCTCAGACTATTTTGTCCAAGGAGTCGGAGCTGCTTTCACAGACACAAACATGTATATTTACTACATAAATAATCTAGGTTTATCTGGAAAGTATCCACATGTCTTGCAGCTTCTGTGTATCAGCATAGTCTCGATTTAAACTGAGACAAGGAATATCTTCTCTATACATTCCTCTGTGTCATGGTCCAGACAGTGTAGGTGTATGGAGCTGTGTGGTTAATTTTAGATGTAAGGATCAGCTCTTTCCGTTTGTTGATATTGATTCAGTGTCTAGACTGAAAGAGTTTCCTCCTGAGAGACAATAAAGATGTGATCTGAACTGACCTGAGGAAAATAATTCTTTAACCTCATTATACCGTAAACGAATAAGAAAAATCCTTCAGCTCGACATATCACATACAGCCACTGCTACAACTACACCTCACTTAGCCCTGCTGTGTGTCTCTGAAGAATTATCATTACATTTGAATATGATTTTAATACATCAAAGTAACAAACTCACAGAGGTGGGAACAAGTCATTGTTTTGCAAGTTACAAGTAAGTCCCAAGTCATGACTGACAAGTTCCAAGTCAAATCCCAAGTCAAGACAGGCATGTCCTGAATCAAGTCCCAAGTCAAGACTGACAAGGCCAAAATCAAGTCCCAAGTCACAACTGACAAGTTCCAAGTAAAGTCGCAAGTCAAGACAGGCATGTCCTGAATCAAGTCCCAAGTCAAGACTGACAAGGCCAAAATCAAGCCCCAAGTCAAGACTGACAAATTCCAAATCGTGGGCGGTCAATACAGGCATGTCCTGAATCAAGTCCTGAGTCAAGACAGGCAAGTTCTGAGTCCAGTCCCAAATCAAGACTGACAAGTCCCAATTCAAGTCCAGAGTCAAGACAGACAAGTCTTAAATCAAGTCACAAGTCAAGACTAACAAGTCCTAAGTCAAGTCCCATGTCCTAAATTTTGAGTTTTGAGTCCTCACAAAGTAAAAGAAAGGCCTATATTAAATTTGCAAAAATCATGAATGCTTGTTAAATTTGCATTTATTTGTTGAAGCAAGTTTGTTAGAAAGTTACTTTGCTGTGAAGCTAGTGTTAGCTTAGCATTAGCTCTGACTTACTGTCCCTTGTGCAACTTCAAATGTTGTACAAATTTGGAGGTTGTGTATTGTCATTTCCGACCGACATGTTTTGCATACAGCAACTCTTTTTTTTTTTTTGATCAACGCATATTTTTTGTACCCTAATTAATTTGTTTGGCTTGGGGGAAGGTACCAAGTATTTTCAAATCAAAAGGCTCAAGTCCAAGTGAAGTGTTGGTATTAAACTCCATGACAAGTTGCAATTCTCGGGTGGAACCAAGTCAGTGTTTTGCAAGTCAGAGGCAAGTCTTGAATCACTGCACTAAGTCCCAAGTCAAAACAGAGAAGTCCAAAATCAAGTCCCATGCCCTAAACTGTGAGTTTTAGTCCTAAACAAGTCATACTGTGCTCATCAATAAAAAAAAATGCCAATATTAAATTTGCAAAAATCATGAATGCTTTTTAAATTTGCTTTTATTGTTAAAACATGTTTGTTAAAATGTTACTTAGCTGTTAAGCTAATGTTAGCTTAGCATTAGCTCTGTAGCTATGGTAATATCAGCTGCAACTTAAGCCTAGTTCACATTACACGATTTTCACCGCGATTTTGACGTCACAGAGGATCTTGAGAGCCACCTTGGGTCGGAGGTGAGTCAGCAGATAGTCTGCCACGACGAGTCCTCATGTGTGAACAAGCCTACAAGCAAGTCGCCCCCTCGTCTGTGACTGGGACTGGATATCTGTCATGCTAGAAAACTGGAGAAGTCTGACACAACTGAGAAAGAGCATCAGCCAATGAGAGGCGGGATATGTCCCACGTCAGCACGCAGGAGGACGGAAGAAATGTGAGGAGGACAAGCCACAGGGTTGCCACTTGCCAGGTCCACTTATTAGCCGCGACTTTGGGCTTGTTTCTAATGTGGAGTTGCTTATTTGGGCTTGCTGTCTAAAGATCACCTTCCTCTATATATATCCGTCTAATAAGTTATTCAAACGCATGATAGTCGCTTCTTTTGGGCTTGTTTCCATAGCCCTGGTTCCTTGTTTCTCTCCCAAGATCTGGCAACACTGACAAGCCGGCAAGCAACAACAACAATGGCGGCGTCCACAGGATCACGGGGAGCGCGCTGTATTTGGACCCAGGATAATAAAGAATATCCATGCCTTTACGAAGTGTCGTCTCCACGTTATCTGGGGCTCTGTCGGCGAGGACTCAGTGGAGAAATCTTGTGGTGTGCACACACTGGTCGTAACACAGTTGGCGAGACTCCCATTGACAGAAACAAACGTCGCCAGGTATAAACACTCAAAAGATAACGATAGTCTCCGTGACGCAAAATCAGGGTGAAAATCGTGAAATGTGAACTAGGCTTTACTGGTCTTTGTGCAACTTCAAATGTCAAACGAAGTAAAAAGTTGTCATCTATAATTTTTTAACCTGCACGTTTCACATAATACAACTCGTTCTTTTGTTGACCACCACATATTTTTTATGCGTTAACTAAATCTTTTGGCTTGGGGGAAGGTACCAAGTATTTTCAAGTCAAAACGCTCAAATCCAAGTGAAGTCATGAGTCACTGGTGTTGAAGTCCAAGTTGAGTTGACCAAGTCAGTGTTTTGCAAGTCAGAAGTAAGTCTCAAGTCATTGCACTCGAGTCCTATGTCAAGACAGACATGTCCCAAGTCAAAACTGACATTCCAAGTCCCAAGTGCTAAACTTTAAGTTTCAAATCCCAAACAAGTCATGATGCAGTCATCAATAAAAGAAATTCCAATATTCAATTTGCAAAAAAATCATGAATGGTTTCTGAATTTGCATTTATTTGTTAAAACAAGTTTGTTAATAAGCTAATGTTAGCTTAGCATTATCTCTCTAACTATGGTAATATTAGCTCTGACTTACTGATCCTTGTGCAGCTTCAGTGTTGACGAATATGGAAGATATGTATCATCATCTGTAATTTTTAACCCGCACATTTTGCATTCTGCAATTCCTTTTTTTTTTTGGTTGACCACCACATACTTTTTGTGCGGGAACTAAATCTTTGGTCTTGGGTTAAGTATGTTCAAGTGCAGTTGCAATTCTTTATTGATTTTCTTAAGTCAAACCTAAAGTCATCAAATTTGTAACTTGAGTCTGACTCGAGTCCAAGTCGTGCATCTGGAATCTACACCTCTGCAAACTGACCCCACTAATCCACATCCAAAAGCAGCGCACAGAGACTTTTATCAATGGCTCTGCAGCTGATGCTTCATTCATCACCAAACACAGATCTTAACACAAATTTCCACTACAGGCTGCCTTTCCTTCACTCCTGTATTTTAAGGGGCATGCCATAAAATGTGTTGTTCGCTCCACTGTAGACGGAAGTGTTTCCTGCAGCATCCTATCCATGGTTGGGGTTTAAATGGACAGGCTGCAGAAAAGATGGTCAGTTTAATGTAAGCCCTATACCATACAGCACCACACGAGCTGGCATCATGTAACGCAATGAATACCTTAAAGCGCTGTCACCGGATAAAAGCTGACCATAGCAGGCGGTCACAAAACACCACCGCTCCTCATGCCCACTGTACTTGCTGCACTTGAAGTAGTACAAAGAAGGTTTCAAATTTCACAAAGCATGATTTTCACTGGGGCTGAAGGCTACCATCCCCCATGACTGCAAACCAAGCTGGCTGGAATAGACCCCAGCCCCTACCCTCTCTCAGGCAAGTCAATGCATTCTTAGTGGGAAAATTAAATCACGTCGTGCAGCTGCCAGAGGTTCGCCTAATCACACTGTACCAACCTGAAACTCCACAACCCCACTGTGGAATAAATGCAATAATAAAAATATGAAATGTGAGATATGTGGCATGATTCTATAGACACCTATCTGCATATATTTGCTCTCCGGTTTCTCACCAACATGATATTCCTAGGAGTGAATGTGTCAAGACGCTGCTGCAGGAGCTCCTGCAGATGTGGAGCTTTGCAATTTATCACCCTACAAGCGGTCCCGTTACAAAATGCATCGCTTGTTTAATCATTATCCAACACACTGCTAGTACTTTTACAGGTTTGGACCACTTTGGAGTCCTAACGTTGTTCACATTTGCCACATTTGTCACCTGTGTTGTGGGTTAATAATGTGTTAGTGAGAGATATGGCCAGGCAGTGTTGAATTACCAAAAACCGTTATGAGTCCAGCAGCTCCAGTTTAATGTTACAACATGGTGACTCGGTTTTTAAGGCAGTTTGTTGCTGCTGAGCTGATTTGCAGTAAACGTAACGCTACTAAAGTCACATTTCAAGTTAAAAAACGCGACTTCAGCACAAAGTGTTCGAGTAATTTACCTGATACGTTGGTTTTAATCCCTCTTATGTCCTTTCCATCCTCACTGAGCAGCGGAGCATGCCACCGTGTCCAAGAATTTAAATCCCCGGGTCGGATCCATGATTGTACTGTCTCTGATATCAAATGTACTCCTGGTGGAAGAGGCGGCGGCGGAGAAGAATCCAGGCACTTTTTTCCAAAGGGAATCTCAGGGGGAGATTTGGGTGAAATTAGCATCAAAGCAGGTCCGGTTTAGCTAACAACAGGTTTCGTAACCCTAAAAACTCCCCGTCAGTTTGACCCGCACGCGACAGAGACGGTCAGTCCGCGGTAACGAGGGAGGAATGACGGTTATTCGCAGGAAAATGTCCCCATTATAATCGGTGATAATGGTACTTACCACTCTATTGTTGGGGCGCGAGAAAGCGTCCCATGCAACTGCTGCTGTGCTCGTGGGAGGCTCGCGGATAACGTGCGCGCTCGCTGTATTGGCCAGTTATCCCACACCGTCATCTTCTGCTGTCCAATCCATTGGAGATTTGATTGATTTGATTATTGAAACCATCATTGTACATATGAATCATATCATTACACTGATAATGGAGCTCGTGCGTAATGATAATGATTTCATCATATACTGAGTACACTGTAAATTACATGACAAAGGTCAAGGAGGATACTAACCACCACAGACCTAGGATACTATGTGATGTTGTTTATGGCTGCTAGTTATTTTCAGTAGTAGTAGTAGTCGTACTAGTGGTGGTGGTAGTAGTAGATTAATATGATTAATTACATGTATATTATATATTATGTCCATAAAATGTGACCAAATAGTGGAAACCAAAGATATTTAATTCAGTAATAGGTGACCCTCACATTTTAGAAGCTGGAATC
This sequence comes from Epinephelus moara, assembly GCF_006386435.1. Taxonomy (NCBI): domain Eukaryota; kingdom Metazoa; phylum Chordata; class Actinopteri; order Perciformes; family Serranidae; genus Epinephelus; species Epinephelus moara. Next base: position 26,867,850 of record NC_065517.1, on the reverse strand, counting down.
AGACAGTGTTCTGCATCTTTGCTTTACAGCGATGAACAAAATAGTTGCCTTTTAGTTTACTTTAGACCAGCAAATTGATTAACTGACTGATCATGTTAGCTTTAGTATTGTCTCTGATATTATGGCAGGTTACGAAGCATATTTAGTTTTACCACATCATTGCTGTGTTTTTGTACATATCCAATTGAGTTTTTTGTGGCTTTTCTGGCTTTTCTATCATTAATTATCATTTTTATTATTCTAAATTGTATATATCACCACTTAGGCTACAACATGTGACATTAAGACAGAAAAGTAATCACATAGGCATCATATAAAAACAAGGATAATCTAAAAGGCATGATTTCACTATACGATCATAAGATAAGATTCATCATGATGATTATTAAAATTGTTGCCAATTAGTTTTGTGTAGATCAACTAATTGATTTACTGACTTATCGTTTCAGTTTTAGTATCATTTCTTATATAATGGTAGGTTATGGCAAATTCTGAGTACACAGCACATTTTGTTTCACCACTGCATTACTGTCTTTCTGCACAAATCACATTTAATATTGTGACGACTACTCTTAAAATCTCCATATGTTTTTTTCTCCATATGTCGTTCATTATTATTATTTTTTAATAAATCATCAGTCACAACATGTGACATTAATACAGAAAAGAAAGCATATAGGCATCATATTAAAACGCGGATAATCTCACATGCATGATTCCACTATAGGATCATAGAGTCAACATGGCAGCAGTAATTTTTAGATGAGATAAGGTAAACCAAAGATTCATTTTATTGCAGATTAATATGATTAATTATACGCGTGACTATTCAATTATTATGTCCATAAAATGTCACAAACTAGTCCCAAAGATATTCAATTCACTGAGAGGTGATCCTCACATTTGAGAAGCTGGAATCAGTAAATGTTCTGAATTTTTGCCTCATGATGAATATCAAAAAAGTGACCAATTAGTTTTATGTGGATCAGCTAATTGATTTACTGACTAATAGTTTCAGCTTATGTTGATATGATATTATGATATTAAGGCAGGTTATGGCAAGTGATGAGTACAAAGCACATTTTGTTTCACCACTGCATTACTGTCTTTTTGTAGCCCTCATATCAAATTCAGTGTTTTTATGGCTACTCTTAAAATCTAAATTATTGTTATATTTTAATGGTATATATCATCTCTTACAACATGTGATGTTAAGACAGAAAATATATAGGCATCATATAAAAACCAGGATAATCTAACAGGCATGATTCCACTAAAGGATCATAGATTAAATTTGTCACCAGTAAAATGTATTAAGATAAGATAAGACTTTATAAATGCCACTCAGGGGAAATGCACACTATGTTGCATTTTAAATGTGTTGTCATTGGTTGCTACCTCAGCCATGTCTCTCTTGTTAAAGAGATTTTCAGTCTCAATGGGACTTCCTGGTTAAATAAAGGTTAAATATATAAATAAAACATTACAGCAGCTCAAGAGTCAGAAAACAAGAGGAAGAAAATGGAAAAACATGATTAAGCACTAAATAGGATTTTTTTTTTTTTAAATTAAAAAAAATACAAAAATAGAAATAAAAATAAAAGTAATTTAAATCAATGTACACCATTTACACATTTTTTACTTTATGTTCATGATTGATTGTTGCACAGGATTACTGAAATCCACACATGGTGTGTAGAAATATTGCTGTAAAAATATTGAAATATATGAATTTTATTGCACAGTTAGTGGTAAAAGTATTGCACATCAGGACACCAGTACATAAGGTACATGTGATATAGGAAAACATGTTAGAAATGAATAAATAAATAAATTTAAGATAAAAGACAAAATAATAATAATAATAATAATAACTTAACAGAAAATGAAGGCTATACATCCAATTAAAAAATGTATTTCAGCATTCTGAATATATATAATTATATGATTATATATACATATAATCACAGTCAAATAAAAAAGTCGCTCAACTTTCGATTTTTTTTTCTTTGTCTTCTTCTGTGTCAGAACGGAAGTACCACCCTCCAGCTTCCGGTGAATTCACAACATTCAAGATGTCAGCTGCCATCGCTTCCCTCGTTTCCTACGGTAGCGATTCAGATTCAGAAAATGAGTCTGAGTCTAATACCGCCGCTGAGAAAGTGGACACAGCGGACCCGGACGCTTTGTCTCACCTGAAACCTTTAAAGTCTGAACCCACCATGTCTGTGGCTCTTCTCAATTCCGCTCCGGAGGTCGCCGTTAAGGTAAGCTAACCGAGCTAGCTAACGTTAGCTTGACGTTATAGTTAGATTGTTAAAGTTTGACACAGTTACCGGTACAATGCTTAATTAAATATCACAACGAGACATACGATTTCAACTGACAATAGTTCATTCTAAATAAGTAATTATTCAATTCGTACAATTAACAGTTGTCAATGTCACCGAATACAACTAGTAACGCTAACGGTTAGCGGGAAACATTGAGTGTCGAGCAGGAGGACAGAGAACAACCAGTTAATCATTCGAAAAACTAACATTATCAGTTTGGCCTTGGGTGTTGTTTTCTTCTATCTTACAACCGTTAGACCAAACAGTACTTTGGTATTGTGTTGCTAGTCATGAGAGTCAATTCGCTAATTTGTCCCTGTTCACTTCAGGAGTCTGTTGAGACTGGCACACACCTGGACCCCTCGCTGAAAGAAGTCGCCTATAACCCGACATTTGAAACCATGTTTGCACCAGAGGTAAGTTTTAGACTCAGTAGATAGAGCTTGGTTAAATATAAAGTATAACATGATTTCAAACTGCATCTTATTTATAATTATATACACTGATCAGCCAAAACATTTAAACCAGTGGTGGGTGGAATGGGTAGAGTGGATACAACTCCAATGAAATGTTCTGCGGGGAAATCTTTGGTCCTGGCATTCATGTCGATGCCGCTTTATATTCTCCACCCACCCATACACTTTTACTGAGCAAGTACACCCCCCTCATAGCAACACACACCATGGCAGTGGGCCTTGTTCAGGAATGCCGAAGAGGTCAAGGCATCGACATGGCCTCTTAACTCCCCCAGAACCCAATCTGATCAAACATCTGTCGGATGAGCTGGTACCCCACCTCACAACCCACAGGACTCAAAGGGTCTGCCGACAACCAGACACTGCAGGACACTCCCAGACATCCTGTGTCCATGTCTTGATAGGTTAGAGCCAAGTCCAATCGAAGGAGGCCCCACTGTGGATCAGGTGTACCCCTGTGGTATTGGCACGTCCCACAAGACCAGGTCTATGCGTTAAGCCCTTTTGTCACGTTCCTTGAGCCATGCTTAAACAGTTTTTGCAGTGTGGCGTGGTCACTGTCCTGCTGGGGGTCCACTGAAATCGTGCAGTGCAGTTGCCATGAGGGGATATACTTGGTCTGCAGCTGTGTTTGGGTGTGTGGAGGGCCTCAAATGGCATCCACATGAAGGACTGAAGCAGAACATTGCATTGTAACAAGATGATCAATGTAATTCAGGTCACACATCAGTGAATTTAACGTCTTGGCTGATCGGTGTATCTGTGTGTATGGTGAGGTCTTTTCCTGGTTCTGGTTAAGTAGGCTTGTATAACTACTGAATTCCCCTAGCTGTTTGGCCATTACACCCACATTATGTATTATTATCTCAATCTCAAACATTTCTTGCTTGTTAATACATATATAACATATATATAAGAATATCTGTTTTTATTGCTATCACGCTTTTTAGTTGTTTATTATTTATGTCTGTTATCTAGTTTCTTTCCTTCTCCTGGAGTGTCCTTATTTCTTCTGTTCAAATGTTTATGATGCTTTGCTAAAGTAATGCTGCAATTTCTCATTGGAATTAATCTTGTGCTCTGCCCATTTATTTATTTATCATTGAACTATTGTCACATAATTCAGATGACCTGATAATGACGTCATGCTTATTAGATATGAAATAAACAGAAGGAACATGTGAAAAAGTAGTTCCATCCAGTCAATTTAATTTAATATTAATTTGACATAATTTATTAATGATATTGTACCTCTTCCTCTTAGTTTGGGCCAATGAACCCATTTAAAAGCCAGCAGATGGCTGCCCCCAGGAACATGTTATCCGGCTACGCAGAACCTGCTCACCTTAACGACTTTATGTTTGAGCAGCAGAGGAGGACCTTCCACACCTATGGTAAGCTCATCTGTGGCCTGTGTGATGGGTTTACAGTCAGTGTATTGACCTTGAAATTTAATGGCCATTTTACAACCCTCTCCTCTCTGCTAATAGGTTATGCTTTAGATCCATCTGTTGACACACACCAGGTCTCCTCCAGTAGCTACATTGGTGCTGTGGATGAGGCTGAGAAAAACAAAGGTAATGCTTTATCACATCTAAATGTGTTTGTCTGAATCCGACTGTCTGAAGTGTTTTTAAGTAGATTCAGAACTATAATATCTAGTGTCTCTTCCTCCAGGGCTCACTGTGTTTGAGAGCGGACAGAAGAAGTCAGAGAAAAGGAAAAAGATCAAAGGCGGAGAAGCAGGAGAGATCGACAACTTCCTTGGACCGTGGGCGAAATATATAGATGAGAAAGATGTGGCTAAACCATCAGAGGTAATGCTTTGTTTAATTACTTACTACATGATAAGTAGCAAGGCAAAAAAACACAGCACCCTTAAGATTTGGACGGTAAGGATTGCTGTTGGGCATTATGCCAGATACACTGGCTATCATTAATATGATTAATCTGTTGTTAATCAAATGTCTTCTTTTTTCCTTTGCCTGTGTTAGATCACCAAAAAGTTTCTTTGTATTTCTGCTTATTAACATACACTACCAGCAGCCATGTGACCCCGCCCACCCACACAACCCTCTGCTCTCAGAAAAAACTAAAAAAGTAGCCCTGAGCCATCTCCTTAACATCGGGTCAAGTTAAACTGAGAGAAAACTGACTTCAAGTTGCTCAGTCTGTTTTTGGCAAGTCACACATGTCAAAGTTGAACATGTTTTAACTTTAAGCGACCAAAAAAAAGCCAAACGTGCAGTGCTCAGAGCAGAATAGATGCTCAGCTCCTCGTCAGGCTGCTGGCTTTTTAAACATAGTGTAAATACACAGAGCTCCCATTGCAAAGCACAAAGACACAGAAATACGCTGTCCTCAGGAAAACATACTTTTCTTTTCAACGAGTTGAGATGGACTTATCGCTTCCTCCATGTGTTCTTTTGTGCTGGTAGGCGTTCTTCTTCTACTACTGGCATTTAACAGCAAAACAAAACATTTGTAGTCATATATTCTGCCCTGTCAGGTCTGGAAGAACGAATCTCCGGTACCTGTGGTACTGAAGTGAAACAATTACTGTCACATTTTTAGAATTTGGCATCGGCTTGGCACTGAAGTATTGGTTCTCGTGACAACCATAGTCTGTCCTCAGCACTGTAGAGAAGAAATCTGTTTGGTAATTTTCTGGTTGTGATGATTTTTTTTTTTTTACAGGATGAGCAGAAAGAGCTGGACGAGATCACGGCCAAGAGGCAGAAGAAAGGCAGGAATGAGGAAGACGCTCCTGCAGAAGAGAAGACCATTCTCCATGGTACTGTGGCCCTCTCAGATATCTTTCTTAAAGGACCCTTTGGCTAAAGAATTGAGGTTGAAGGTGTAGTCAACTGGGGAAGTTTGATCAGTTGTCTCATTTAATTATATATGCTCAAATTTACTTTTTTTTAAGAATATTTGAAGAACTTCTCTTTAACTAAATGCAGCAGACAGTCCAGTGTCCTTTAAAACATGAATCCAAATGCTACAGGATCATTTCACCTGATATTTTGTCTCTTTTTGTTTTCCCCCCAGTTAAAGACATGTACGATTACCAGGGCAGGTCCTACCTTCACATCCCACAGGATGTGGGCGTCAACCTGCGTTCTGGAGACGCTCCAGACAAGTGTTACCTGCCCAAAAAACAGATTCATGTCTGGTCCGGACACACCAAGGTCAGTGGGAGGGGACACAGATCATTAGTGTTTCTGTGTGTAAATTCATTACTCCATTATGTACCAGTTAATACACCTTGCAGCATTGTCTCTCTGAAGGTTTTGCTGATGGTAAGTATTATAGTGTTGTTTTGAATTCATTCTGATATAGAAAATGATTGCAGTGTCACATAGGTGTCTGTATACGTAAAGAGAATTTTCCATTATGCAGTCCTTGTAAGAATTCGCGAGGCAGTCAGTAAAAACCTCCCGGGTGCTTCTGAATAAAATGATAACACAGCCGTATACGAGCGGCGTGTCCCTGACAGCTTCAAGATTATTCTGTTCCCATTCAAAACACTGTCGTTATAATTCAAATATAAAGGCAAACACTGGGTTATTCCAAGAAAAATCTGATTCAGGCTTCAGATCTGCCGGTGTGCTTCAGGGAGAGAGAAATCACTCAAGTTTTAAATTGGCTTCTATCCGCTTTGTGCAGGAAGTTACAGCCTTCAGAGTCTAATTTGAAATACAAAGAGGTTTGAGAACATAATAAGCGTGTGGAAGTGCTGATGTTGAGATAATAGATGGAGGATGGCCCGTACAGTGTCACCAAAGTTTTCTGACACTTTTTGGGGGAAGTTTGGTAACTAATTTCTATGAGTATTACAGAGGCAGCATGGTCTGCACACACACACACACACACACACAATCTACCTGCCCTGGCTGCATTATGATTCAACTGAAGGCTCCCCTTAGGAGCTGATTTAATATCAATAGCCTGGCCATGCATAAATTACAGCAAGAGCAGGAACACAGCACTTTGTATGGGAAACACTGAGATGTACAGTGGTGTTTATTGTATAGTGTGTATTTATTCTCAACAGTTAGTGATTCTTTGACCACTGTAGTCCATAGTAGAGTCCTGCACAGGTCCAGTTTTGCAACCCGCCTCTGCAAAGATCCGTCATGAACTGAACTGTTACCTGCAACTATTGCCAAGTCAAATCTAGACCCAGCTCTTAATATAAGTCCCTGCGACCAGACCCATGATTAAACACAGTCACTCACTTTAAAGTGCTTTATTTCATTTCAACCCAAACCATGATCTTTTTTGAAAACGTCAGGGCTATCCGGCCTAAAGATCAAGATAATTTAACGGAAGTATAAAATTAATCTCAATAATAACTGTCAAGGTTCATAGACTAAACCGTTGTTTCTTGCTAGTCACCACTATTAGCTTAAGTGCTTCTACACTGCATAAGGCAATTAGCCTAGGGGCTAGCAGACTTTTCTGCTCATAGCCTAACAAATTACATGTGTTATTTAAACATTTTCTCACTCACCTATAGTTTTAGTCACTGCGTTTCCCAACAGAACAGCACAGTTGAATTTCAGCCCGCTTGCACGTTTTTTCCAGCCTAACATTGTTGAAACACAGCAGCTAATATTGCTGTGTTGCTGCAACAAGTTAGCAAAGCGAGATGCTTGGCCAGTCAGGTACATCGTGCTTTCTTAGTATTTTATCCCATAACGGTGTTGTTTACATACGACATGTGCTTCGTCTCTTGGCCTGTATTTTCTCAGAATTCAAAAATATTTCCACACTGCAGACGTATTCTCGAGCAAATAACATTATCCTCATCGTCTTTCTTCTGGCTACTGGTAACTATCTGCCTGTTGCCGTTTGACAATGACACAGAATTTCAAAATAAAGGCATTTCCTAAAGATAATAATATGGGTGGATGTTTAAAAAAAAAAATAGTGACTTTGAAAGTGTCTCAAATCTGAAAATGGACATCCATATTATAAACATTTTAACAATAATATAAATCATAGCCATGGTGCTTATAACAGTATGCAGTCAAAGGTGTGCTCACGTGGTTCGGAATATCTTTTCAAATGTTTAGATATTAGTTAAAGTTGCTAACACACTTCCTGCCCACTTTTCCCACTGTAAAACAGACTTCTTGTAGTAAGAGCTGAGGAATTATGCCTCACTCACTCTCTCTGTCTTTTCTACACAAAACTATTGGGTATTGCAAGTTGATGTTAAGAAAAGCAGTGTTGTAGTAATGATGAGCATTCTTATAAGGAAATATGGTTGGGTACAATCTCTTGTCTCTGTGTGTTTTCCAGGGTGTCAGTGCCATCCGACTATTTCCTACTTCTGGTCATCTGCTGCTCTCCTGCTCCATGGACTGTAAAATCAAGGTAAACAATCACAACATGGTGCTTTAAAAACATCACAGAAGCAGATGAATGATTATACGCAAGTTTTCTGTTCTGTTCTAGCATATAGACTGTGTCTCAATTCAGGGGCTGCAGCCTTCGAAGGCTGCATTTAAAAATCGATTGTGTCACATCGGCGTGACCAAGGCTGTCCCATTTCGAAGGCTCCTTCAAATGCAGCTGGGAAATGCAGCCTTCTTTCTCAGAATTTGGAGGATGCAATGGATGAATCCTTCGTGGCCCAGCCTATCCCAAGATGCATTTTGCGTCGATGTTGATTAAATATTAAGCTAACTAACATTTGTTTAGCTAACAGTTAACTGTTGTTAACATTACTGTTAGCTAAAAGCACACAGCTTGAACAAACTTCATTTATTAAGTTTACCTAAAAAAACGTCCTAGCCGAAATGTATCAAACGGCGGTGTCTCCAGCGGTGAATCATCTTCTGAAGTATTAAATCAAAAAATACAATAACAATCTCTAGGTTCATGATTGATGGCTAACTAACTTTCCAGCTGCTCCTTCTTTCGTCAAGCGCAGCTGGTTGCTAGGTAACAGAAATGCCAATGGGTCAGGGCGAGAACAACTGCTGATCCAAGCAGAAAATCCTCCACAGACCAGACCATTCGGTTTGGCTGATGTGGTCTACAAAGGCTGAGGCCGACGTTGACTGTGAAGGCTGCGTCCTTTGAAGGCTGCAGCCCCTGAATTGAGACACAGCTGTAGTTTAATCACTTTATGATTTGCTTTTGAGAAGATTCAAAGACAACTTCTACCACCTGATGCATTTTTTAGCGCTGTCTTAATTTAATGTCGTGTTGCAGCTTCACAAGTCTGTGTTCACTCATTTCTCCTCCGTCTCTCCACAGCTGTGGGAGGTGTACAGCGAGAGGAGATGCATACGGACATTTATTGGTAAGGGATCTTAAGTGTTTATTTGGTTTATTTTGACAAGTGTTAATGATTGATTGTGTGAAATGGTAACAGGATCTGAAGAAATTCCCCACAAAGTGAAACAACAATGGATCATCAGCAAACATGCTGACATAAAATATGCTCGAGGTCTGAAGCGCATGCAGCCGTCTGGGAAATACACGGCAGTGACAGATTGTGAGCTCAGCATTACTTCAACACTAATGACACGTCTGCTGACCGCTGACAGAAAGTGTGGGCATATTTTATTTATTTATTTTCAGAATAGATGGGGTCTAGAGGGGGTTTAGGCTAATGTGTGCAGGTCACTCTTACACTCATCCCAGAGACAGCACGCTGTCTGAATAGAGATTGTTTGCAGCCGTGGTTCTGCTTGTCAGCTCCTTCACAGAATATGCATAATTCAGCAGCCCGTGGGCCGAAGGGAACGAGGGGCGAGGGAGGGCACAAGACACGGAGAGAAGTTGGCGTATAGGAAGAGAGAACACAGTTTAGGGGTGAATAAACTGACAGAGTGACTGGCTGAGGCGTTAATGAGTTGGAGGAGCAGCAGAGATGCACATGATGATGTTAATTATTTTTTTCATTAGAGCAGTGTTAGAAGTAAACGGCTATGTTGTGGAGAGCAGATTAGGTTTTCACTTTGTTGTTGCTGCTCTGCTCTCAGTTCTGTCATCTGCTGTCGAATGTATGACAGTATAAATAGGGCTTTATCGAGTAGTTGGAAGCTTCATTCAGTGAAGTTTGACATTTGAATTCTAAATCATCAGCTTTCAAGCTGTTATTTCTGCACAGGTGGTTTGTAGGTCGGGTTTGAGTGGTGGATTTATGCATCTTTTTGCAGGTTGGGTGGTGCGGATTGGCTCTTATAATGAGTCAGGGGTGTGCAGGTATTAAATAACCCTGATATGCGCAACACTACTCCAGAGTGAAACACAAAAGTCAAAATTTATTCAATGACAAGATGGATGTAATCACTCCCAAAACTATAAACATGTCTTTATCTAACAAAATACTTACCTTCAATCCGTGTTTTTTGGTGTTAAGCTTTTCAAAAACAACATTTTTATTTTGGTCAAAAACTGTTTGCTTTCCGGCTTGATGCACACAAAGGTGATGATGTCATAAAATATGATGACACATTTAAAACTTTTTTATTTAAGTTCTTTGTCTCCTTATGTGTTTGGATCACTTTCAGAAAGTACACCTTTTTGTGAACAATATCGAGTTTGAAAAAATACAGCAGTCTTATTTTTTATTTTTATTTTTTATTTGAGAAGGACAAATACGATACAATAAGACATTGCTTCAAATATAAAATACAAAGTAGATGCAGTGCATACAGGTTTCTAGCCTTGGCTAATTTGCAGCTCCTGTCCCAGGAAGTAAACAAAACGTTGAAGAAGAGTACACTTGCAAGATAAATGTGACACTTTCTAATGTCACAATGGAGGGACAACTACGCAGGTTGATTTTAGCGCTGCTCATCGTGGACTATATTGCTGTCATTGTTCATTTTAGTCAAACCATACAGTTTGAAAACGCGGCGCGGCTCCAACTAGAAAACAATGTTTTGATGCATTGGATGTGCTGAATGTGTATATTAAGGCAGTACAGGAGGAGGTGCACATTAATAATCCTCCAGGACTGTGACATGCTCATGTTTAACACAAACAATGTGTCATGTGACTGCAGTTGGTTCAGATCGAGGTCGGAACACGTTCTCACCACAAACGAACCGCACCAGAGTTCGTCTGGAACCAGACAGGGACCACCTCTTCAAGAAGGTCTCGGTCTGGTTGTTTAGGTGCACACCTGAGTGTGATTGCTGTGTTCACACCTGCTGTTTAGGTGCACACCTGAGTGTGATTGCTGTGTTCACACCTGCCAAAACGAACCTCACTTAGGGGGCAAATGAACTTGACTACGATTGAACCAAACTAAGCAGGGCAGGTGTGATATAATTGTGCGGCCCTATTGCTGTCCCACTTTTCATATTTTATGTGTTTCTCCCCTATGTGTATTGCGATGTTGGGTATTATTATCTGTAATTAAACCATACACTGTAATGGGTTGCTGTTGTTTCTAAGCGGATGCAGCTTGTCAGAATTACCCAGTAAGACAGGACAGTACAGCATGCATTAACCCGGGGATGTGCATGAATGAGTACGCATATCATTATGTGTGCATTTTCATGTTTGAATGCAGTCTGGGACAAACGGTATATTTGATGACATGGGTGCCCTGCTTTCAGTGGTTTGTGTATCTGTGTTTTCCTGCGCGCACACACACACACACACACACACACACACACACATGACACACCAACAAGGCTTTCTGCAGCGGTGCCGTTTGCCTTTGGTCTGCCAGCAAGCCGGGTTAGAGCAAGCAAGCAAGCAGGCGCTTAGCCTCAGTGGGCTCTGTTATCGCTGTGGAAACAGTGTAGTCCTGATAAAAGCCAGTTTTAACAAGGGAGGCGCCTGCGTGCGCTGAGCCCACTGGGACCTCGCATCACCTGCACTGTATGAGTAGAAGCCAACGGCGTTGTATAGATTGGGATTAGGGAAGAGAATAGGAGAAGGTGGAGAACGGTTGAAAAGACAGATGGAGCATGTAATTTTTTTTTTCTGTCTCATCCTCTTCCGTCTCCAAGCTCATTTAAAGATTCCATTTCCCTTGTATCCCACCGCCCACGTCATCCCTCTTCCTCAACACCCCATATTTCCCTTAACCAGATTTCACATTCCTCAAATGAATTGTGTTTCAAAGGAGGGCAGCGCGGGGAGACGTGGTAACAAGAGTGGGGAACACAGTGATTTTGTCATCTAGCTTGTATTTATTTATATGTAATGTATGTGTGTATTTCCTCTGCTTCTGTCAGGCCACAGTAAAGCAGTGCGAGATATTTGCTTCAACAACACTGGGACCCAGTTCCTCAGCGCTGCCTATGACCGCTACCTCAAACTCTGGGACACTGAGACAGGTAGGCTCCGCCACTCTGATGTCAGCGCACTCCTATCTAATATTCACACATCCTCTTGTTGTTGATTGTTCAAAATGACTGAACTGAGGGAAAATGTACTCCACATAAATATCTCACTCGTACAATACGTCTGAGTGTCTGGTGAGGGTTTTCAGTATTTTAACCACAGATATTTTGTGAGTGGAAACTCTATCTCAGCGGCACTCAGGAGATAGTGTATATGGGGGGACATAATAACACACCACAGTGCAGTCAAATACAACCTTGATCTCAGATAATAGTGAATGACAGTGCAGACTTCGGCTTCTTTACGTAATTGTTTGTAGCATATATTTCTCTGCAGAACTTGCAAGCGTGTTTCTATAAAGGTTTGTTTGTTTTATTTGTGATAAAAAACTGAGTATTTTAGGATTTTTGACTGTTGGAAGACGTCACCTTGGTGTTCAGGAAATTATGAAGGCAATTTTTTCATTTTTTTCTGTCATTTTATAGAACCAATGATTAATCAATTAAAAGAAAATAAAAATAAATGTAAAGCCCATTCGTACAGGACTTGTATTACCTGGGGACCTTATCTGATTCAGACATTATCTGACATTACTGACATTATCCCCTGAACATGATGCACACAGCCATTTGAAATGTGGGATAAACAAACAGAAGCAATTCTGCTACACGTTGTCACGTCATTCATCTCATCATCCATCTGAGATGTTGCTCTTCTTATTGATTTGAGCTTGCCCTTTCTGCAAACGTGTCTCCATGCTGTGTAGCGACATGAGCCTCCTGCACCCAAAATGCTGTAAAACTTTCAATTAGAATTGTCAACGCAGGCTCCATAATTCTCAACAGGGACAGAGGCCGACCCCAAATCACTGAAAAAACAGTTCACACAGGATGAATATTATCACACAACCTCTGTGTTTGGGAAAGTTTCTGAGATTTGCAGTGGCATTTTGACTGAACAAATTGGACACATGGCAGATTCATAGGGGATTAAAATCACAGACAACCTCCACAATTGTTGCAAATTGCCAGAGGTCCCCAGGTAATACTAGTCCTGTGTGAATAAGGCTTTAGTTAACACATGCATAAATTTGTTTGTGTCTGTAGGAATGGAGTATTCTGTTAATATAAGCCCTTTTTACACAGAGATTTTGTAATAGGGCTGCAACAAAGACCCTTCATTATATCGACTTTGCTTTTTTTATTCAGAACCAAATAACGCAGACATAATGCCTCACCAGTGTGTGATTTTTAGATAGCATGACGCCGTTTCAGAAGCAAAAGAGGCGTGAAGGATAGGATGTGTAACTGGCAGCGTCAGCCTCTAGTGTGACATATATATCACGTGTTGGCAGCACTTTCTAAATGATTACAATGGCATAACATTACGGAAACAATCATGTATTGTCCCTGTCATATGGCGGCTGATCTTGTCCCCTGCTCGGAGGGTAAGGAGCTCCCGAACTTTGTCTCTCCAGTTTGCGGACATTTTGGTTTGCTTTTCGTATTTGAGTTAGCTGCTAACTGCTGCTAGCTGCTCTTTTCTCTCAGATATATTTTTATTGAATTTTTTGCAAAGCTGAAAAGACAAAGAAAGCACAACACACACAGCAATAATACTAACAGTATACAAATTATTGACATCTAAACCTTGCAAGACAAGAACAAACAAAAACTAAATAAATAGATAGATAGTAATAATTAAAAAAGAGACATAAATTAAATTCCAGGAGTCCAGAAAGTCCACGGAAGACAGCCTATTACACATTGCAATTCGATGTCATTACTAGCTATGAGTGAGACTGAGACCACTGAGTAAGAGTAGGAGCTTCATCAGTTATCTATGTGACTGCTAGCTGGTTTTTAAAACTCCTGGCGGTGGGTCATACACATAACACGTCACACCGGTCCCGTCGTGCAGCCTACCCCTTTTACACTGACATCAATTCGGCACTGTTCCTACCTCCGCTGCTGGCTTAATGGCATCCCCACATTTTGCAATTGTATCTTCTATACAGAGCGGCAAGCAGCGTGACTTTCCCTCCTTGAGCAGCCAGTGTGAAAGGGACCATAGAGGAAAATTTAACATAAGCCAAATTGGCCTTAAAATCCAGTTGTGCAATTCCACAGCACTACAAGCTATGTATCCTCAGGAATGTAGCCGACATGTCTGACACAGTCTTTGTGGAATTCTGATCTGGTAGTGCTGACAAAGACACATTGAGAAGTGACATACAAACACACAATGTAGGTCCCTGATGTCACTGTTGCCATATGGCTCCCTGTCCTCTTTTCCCCTCTCAGTTTCCACCCCTCTAAACTCAGGAGTGCCAGTCCAGCAGAGGGCAGAAAAGAGTTAAATCCCCCACTTGTTGATAACAGGATGCTCCTTGAGTCCACAGCCTAATACTTCTGTTAGAGTTAATTTACCTGTTAAAATGTGTCCCTATCAGTTGCTGTGGGTTTGTTTTGTGTAAGTGAAAATGTAAATGGTTTCTGTCTTGCAGCTCTGAGTAGCAGTCATGCACAGGAAGTAATTTTAGTATTTTATCCCATGTCCATGTTGCAGTTAAACACTGGACGTAATACAGAAATTATGTCAGTGAAAAGCCTTCATTCTTATCTTAAGGGCCTCTCGGTGTTGCAGTCATTTCCAATTTCCTGTTTTCTCAGCTCCAGCAGTGGTGGTAGCATCATTCATGCGGTGATTCACCTCCGCTGAATGAATACAAAGAAACGCTGAAATTTCTGTGTTCTGGCTGAGCTGTCGCTGCCTGCAGGGACAGCGCACACAGCATTGAAAGTTGCAGCCAGTGTCCCTAAATTTTAAACAACTTGAGCGTACCTCTCTCTGAAAAAGCCACCGTGGATTATTCTGGAGCTCTGACTTTCATTTCTGCCTCCTCCCCTCCTCCCACAGGCCAGTGTATCTCCCGCTTCACCAACAGGAAGGTACCGTACTGCGTCAAGTTCAACCCAGACGAGGACAAACAGAACCTTTTCGTGGCCGGCATGTCGGATAAGAAGATTGTTCAGGTAAAGCTGGCGTGCGCCGCATTGCCAGCAATTCAATTCAACTCCCACCATCACTTCAAGTGTATTTCCCAGTTGACCAAACAGATGCACACATGAATTTCTGCGTATACCCCCTGTGCCCACAGGAGCATGAAATACACTCCTGCCTCATCTTCCGGCACAAGTGTGTGTGTGTGTGTCTGTGTGTGCGTGGCTAGAGGTTCAGTGGCTGACAGGACTGGAGCAAATCATTAATCATGGGTAGCATTAAGGTGGAAGAGGGGCGAACAGAAGAGAACAATCTGTGATAAAAGTAGGAAATCTATAACTGTGATATCACACGATCAGGGGAACTGTTTTGAGAACAAGTAACCCCGAATCTCTGCAGAAGAAAGTTTGGATTATTATCTCAACAGATCTGATGTGGAAATATTATTTGATCTTCCACAATTCATAATCATAGAGTTTGGAACTAATGAATATGAAACTGTTTGGTTTTATTTTACTTTACTTTCCTCTTTAATTTATACCAAGAAGTGTCAAAAAGTTTGTCCCGTTATTGTTCCTATGAACAGTAGTCACTTTTACACTATCTGGCACAATAATCAGGGTTAGTTTTAAATCATGCAGCTCTCTTCTGGGTTTTGAGAACAGATGGCTGCTCCTGTGAGCCGCCGAAGGCTTAGATTTTAAAAAACACAGCATAAATAGAATTGGATGTAAAATCTGTTTGGACAGAAACGTGTCCTATTGGTTTGGTGCCTGGGGGCTGTTTCTATCTGGTCGTCTTTCCTTTACATTTTAATGTGTGCATAATGTTTTCCAAAAAAGAATGTTCAAGACTGAGGCCTGTTTGATAGCTACTCTGTTTCATTACACCACTGCAGTTAAGCGATTTCACTGCATTAGCACAATTAAAAGCTGCTCTCAGTGATTGTTCGACAGCTCCGCCGTACGACTTTCTCTACAGTAAGAAAAGTTGTCAACCCCAGCTCCAAAGAAGAAACATGAATAAAAACAAAATGCAATGATTTGCGAGACTATATTCAAGTGAACACAGTGCAAAGACAATATATTTAATGTTCAAAGTGCTAAACTTTGTTTTTGGTAAATATACACTTATTCTGAGTTTGATGCCTGCAACACATTCCATAAAAAGTTGGGACAGGGGCCTGTTTACCACTGTGTTACATCATCTTTCCTTTTTAACAACACTCAGTAAGCATTTAGGGAACTGAGGACACTGCTGAAGTTTTGAAAGTGAAATTCTTTCCCATTATTGCTCAATATATGACCTCAATCGCTCAACAGTCAGGGTTTCCGTTGCTGTGTTTTGCACTTCATAATGGGCCACACATGTCCAATAGGAGAGAGGACTGGACTGCAGACAGGCCAGTCTAGTACCCGCATTCGTTTACTACGAAGCCACGCTGTTGTTAAGACCTTTGCACACTGAATCCTTTTTTACGGATATGTTATTTTTAATCGTTACACACAGAAACCTTGCACACAGATGCGTTTTATTGTTCTATTCTTTGTGAAAGTTTGCAATTGGCACTGCAGCTGAATGAAGGGGCTTAACAGTGCTCCATCTCTGTCTCCACATTATGTGTGCGATCCACATCCTCCTCCTTCTCTTCATCGTCATCCACCTGATTATTACTATCTGACCTGTTGAACGTGAGCTATCTGAGTTATGAAATGATTCTGTGCGCCCAGTTCCTCTGTCTTGTCGCAGCTGTCTCACCACCACATTTTCTTCACTGATTCTTCTGGTCACATGTCTTTAAAGGCTTCTGACTGATGCGAAAAACACAGCAAATTGTACCTGTTCTGATAATTTCATTGACAGATGAAAGTTTTAGACTCAACATCCAGACCAGACTGACACAACATGAAGTCATATTTATTTTTAGATATGACGAAATTACAGACGAAAAAAGCAGACGCAGTGTGCAGATGCCGTTAGACTTGAAAAATGTGGCTTGGCGTTGTGTTGCTGCAATAGTCAGGGATATCTCTGAAAAAGTAATCGTCTGGATGGCAGCATATGTTGATCCAAAACCTGTATGTACCTTTTTAGCATTCATTGTGCCTTCACTGATGTGCAAGTTAGCTACCCATGATGCCACGGGCACTAACGCTCTCCCATACCATCACAGATGCTGGCTTTGAACTTTGCACTGGTAACAATCTGGATGGTCCTTTTCCTCTTTATCCCCGAGGACAGGACAGCCATGATTTCCAAAAACAATTTGAAACGTGGACTGGACTCGTCAGACCACAGCACATTTTTCCACTTTGTGTCAGTTCATCACATATGAGCTCGAGCCCAGAAAAGTCGGCAGCATTTCAGGATGTTGTTGATATATGGCTGTCACTTGGCATGGTGGAGTCTTAACTTGCATTTGCAGATGCAGTGAAGAACTGTGTTTACCGACAATGGTTTTCCAAAGTGTTCCTGCGCCCCTGTAGTAATATCTTCTATTCAGTCATGTCAGATTTTAATGCAGTGCAGCCTGAGGGTTCAAAGGTCTTGGGTATTCAGTGTTGGCTTTTAGCCTTGCCCCTTGCGTGCAGACATTTCTCCAGATTCTCTGAATCTTTTGATGACATTACATATTAACATATATATATATATACAATATTCTTTCCAACTGTCTGTTGAGAAACGTTGTTCCTAAACTGTTGGACTATTTGCCACTGCAGTTTTTCACAGTGGTAAACCTCGTGCCCTCCTTGCTTGTGAACAGCTGAGCCTTTTGAGGAGGCCCCTTTCATACCCAATAATGATACTTTAATCTATTACAGATTAACACGTCCAAACAGGCATTTTTTTTAGCATTCCACAACTTTCCCAGTCTTTTGTTGCCCCTGTCCGAACGTTTTTGGAACATAGGCATCAAATTCAGCATGAGAGTGTGATTACAACAACAACAAAAAAAGTTTATCACTGTATACGGTCAAAAAAAAGTTTGCTTATCATTGCACTCTGTTTTCATGTCAGTTTTTTACATTGTCCCAAAGTTTTTGGAGTCAGGGTTGTATATATTTTGGTAATCAGCACCCCATAAGAGTACGGAAATAGTGCAGTGAAATGGGATTTTGTGAATCCATTTCAGTCCATTTTATTTTCTTTCAACTTGTCATAGATAAATGTGTTTACCTCCTCTCTGTCTGTTTCGCTCT
Organism: Epinephelus moara; assembly: GCF_006386435.1. Classification (NCBI taxonomy): domain Eukaryota; kingdom Metazoa; phylum Chordata; class Actinopteri; order Perciformes; family Serranidae; genus Epinephelus; species Epinephelus moara. Next base: position 26,849,511 of record NC_065517.1, on the reverse strand, counting down.
CTGCGCCTTGTGTTTTCTGTCAGTGGGACATCAGGACAGGTGAGGTGGTTCAGGAATACGACCGTCACCTGGGAGCCGTGAACACCATCACCTTCGTTGACGAGAACCGTCGGTTTGTCAGCACATCCGACGACAAGAGTCTTCGAGTTTGGGAGTGGTAAGTACAGACTCCTGCCAGAAATACTAATGTGGTGCAGTTTTTTAGTGTTGTAGCTCTGAGCAAGGCACATAACCTCAAATACCGAATGGGAGATTGGTTGCATTTTGCCGAAAAGCATTAACGGTATGAATGTGAAGCAGAAATTGATTATTTAGTATTCTTTTTCAGTCAACCAACATTGCAGAGGTTGAGGTTAAAAACTGATGAAGTTATGAAAAGAAGGTGTTTAGTGTGATTTGAAATGCAAATGCAGTAGATGTGGCAGCAAGAAAGTTCACAGGGAACATTTTACAAGAGAACTCAGGGAAAACATTTGAGAAATACATAACATCAGTGTATCATGCTGCCCAGTGAAGATATCCTGCACTGCTCACTGCTCCTTCCATTAGTCCTTCACAAGAGGAGCAGACATGAACAAACCTCCAGACGACCTTATCTTGGACAAAGCTCACACAGCTGTGCTGCTAATCTGTTCTGAGTCACAGACTCTGCCACGGTGTGCCTGCTTTACATGCATCTGTTGCACTGGGAGTTTCTTTTTTTTCCCCCTGGAGCTAACATTGTACATTGACAATGCTCCAGCAGTAACCCCTGTGAGCCTGGCCCCTGTTGCCAATTGTATATTTTAATAATAAATAAGCATTTTGGAATGCTTCCACATATTAAATTACTCGAAGGCAGATGCGCTGGGATGACTGGCAGGTCAGATAAAGTTTAAGGCTAATTGTCCTGTTTAGAATCTCTTGTGTTGTTAACAAAACGGTGTTCACTTGTGTTTCCTAGAAGTTTATTTACTTTTAGATATTTTCATTCAGTGTTTCCCATAGAATTAGATTTTATTTGTGGTGGTTTGTGGTGGTAGTTGCTGAGGGGGTGACCATATGTGGACAAGAGGGTGGAGCTGACTCTTAAGCCCTTTTTACACAGAGATGGCGCTATAGGGCTGCTACGAAGTCCCTTCTCGGTGTGTCTTTTGCATTTTTACACATGCCCAAACAACAGCAGCGTCATGACGTTCCAGCGTGTGAGTTAAGACACCATGCCCACATCGCGGAATAAAAAGAGCAGTGATGGACGTTGGCCTGTAGTGTGACACATAACGTAGCTTTGGCAGCACTTTATAAACAATAACCATGGCAAACATGGCGGTATGGTCTTTGTTATATGGCGGCTGATCTCGTCCTCTACTCCGAGGGTAAGGAGCTCCCAGACCTCCTTTGTTTTCCCAATTTGTGGATTTTCAGCTGCTGTTCTTCCTCTTTGAGTTAGCTGCAAGCTGATATCAGCTACTTTTTAAATCTCATGGGGTGGGTCCCACACATAGCACGTCAAATCTGGTCCTACTGGCTGTCCCATTTACGATGACATAGTTACTGTTACTTACGCTGCTCGCAACTCAGAGGTGAGACAACTCTGTCCCCCCATTCCACAATCATACTTTTACACAGAACGGTGAGGTAGAATAATGGCGTGATATTCCCGCCTTGAACAGGAAGTGGTAAAGAGTCTATAGACCAGGGGTCTCAAACTCAAATTACCTGAGGGCCACTGAGCATCCAGTTTTGTCCCAAGGGGGCCACTTCAAGTATTCCACAAAAAATGATTGAAAAAAATTGAATTTCGATTAGCGATCATCTTACTGACAACGTAACTTGCTTCAAGTGCTGCATCGGACTCCTTTCTTGCTCTCTGGAAGAAGTTTTGTTGCGTTGACAGTCCTTTCTTTAGCTGTGCAGCTCATTGTGTCCGTTCATCTCCCTGGTACTTAGCATACTGCTCTGCATGTTTAGTTGAATAATGCCGCTTTAGATTGTACTCCTTAAACACGGCAATTTTCTCATTGCAGATGAGACAGGTGGCATTCCCCTTAAACTCGACGAAGAAATAATCAGTCTCCCACTTCTCCTGAAACACTCTGTACTCAGTGTCAACCTTTCTTTTGGCCATAGTGTTAGCAGCGTGCCAAATGTTTGTTTTTTTTCTACTTAGTTTCAGGTGTGGTGATGCGTTCAAGGGTCCTAGGATGATGCGCTGAAGGGTCAAAAACAGAATCGGGCATTTTTCCTCAGTCGTGACAAGGCTGCATTCAAGGTCCGCTGCGTTCACGGCCGCAGCGGGCCGGATTTCACTATGAATTGATATCAAATAGCGGGCCGTATAGAATGGTCTGGAGGGCCGTGTCTGGCCCCCGGGCCGTGAGTTTGAGACCCCTGCTATAGACTGTAACGATGCCTCGCAGACAGCCTGTCAATCAAAGCAGCCCTGCCAGTAAATATGCATAACTTTAAACCATAGTAAAATGTAAAGGGGTGAGTTATATAAAAATGTATGTATGTTACAGTTGTCATAAATGTAGAAATTAGCTATGGAGACCCAACCCATATTTATTTCTGCTGTATAGTTGGGCATCTTAACATTGGGTCTGTGGGGATTGACTAGCTTTTGGAGCCAGCCTCATGTGGTCATTCAAGGAACTGCAGTTTTTGGCACTTAAACATTGGCTTCATTTTTTCGGCTCTGGAGGTTGCTCCTTGAATGAAAAAGAGCTGGTACATTATCAGCAAAGTTGCCCATATACTTTACCGTGTGCATGGAATGGAGGGCTGGCCCGTAGTCAATGTGTTTGTGAGAGATATTGAGCGGGGCAAGCGGTGGCTGAGCGAATCGATGCACCTCAGCTCAGTCCACTAGTTGATCAATCACAGATGACGTCATTCTCTCAGACAGATAAAAAAAAGATAACAAGCAAAAACTGTTCACCATATACACTTCTGCGGCTGGGGGATCGTAAAGACAGTGTCTCTCCACACAGTCCCTGCTCAGCGGCCAATTGAGAGACCACCAAGAGTGGCGTGCAGATTAGGCAGGGGTCCTGTGGTGATATACAAACTGTGGTATTTATTGCTCAAAGATAATAAATATTTAAAGACCAGCTGATAAAAAGGCTTCTTTTGGATTCTTAGAAGTGGGTGGGGGGAGGGGGCTTTTTTTTTTTTTTTTTTTTCAAAGGACAACCGTTTGTGTAGTTTTTCTTTTTTGATCTTGTCAGCTCTTCCCAGCTCGTCTTGTTCCTCCAGAGTGTGAGAGATGGGGATTAACGAGTGAAAAAATGTTTTGTTTTTCACACACTCTTGAAGCCAGCGTTGAAGGACAGAATAAAATGTCGGCAGAACAACATGAAGCAAAAGAATCATATCCCAAGAGTCTACTTTGTGTGCTTGTTTAGGAGGGGGGTCTCCCATGAGCTTTTTAAGTGCAGCGTGGGAGCGAACGGACAAGTGGTATGCTCAGCCAAAGAGTGGCTTTACTGTCCCTCTTTCTCCCACGGATACCACCTGGCTCTGAGCTCTAGCTAACCCCTCTTGTGAGAGCTGGTACATAGAAGCATTAGGCTGAAATTACCAGAACAGTCTCATATCTCCAGAATAGAAGTGGAGACTGGCAGAGGGGAGAAGCGAAAGCACAGGATGCTTAGAAACTGTTCTGAGGCAGCAAGTCCACAAGTCATTGCCGTCACTTTACAAACGCCTACTTTAATTTAAATTCAATCCTCATTTCATACACATACTCAAAAGTTTTGTGAGGAAACGACTTAATTTGAGGCAGAGGTTTATCATTGGGGAGGTGAGAGTTGGTGTACACGTTGGAGGAGGATTACAATCAATATGAAATGGTCTGCACTGTGCCAACAAGGAGAATTAGCTCTTGATAATAAAGACATCGTTCAGAGAGTGATGAACGGTGAGCTTGGAGGGACATATAGAGTGATGATCGACCGAGAAAAAAGGATAGAGGAAGACGTTAAATGGCAGATAGAGTGAAGGACATTTTGGAATCGCTCTCAATGGAAAGTGAACTGCTCTTTCATCCAAGTACTTAATTTCCCTCCAGATTGACATTCATGATGGTCCTGACCTTTTTAAAAAAGCCCCCTGCCAACCCAAATTAACATTATGTAAATATTTGCCCATTAAAGCCTAATTTGGTATTTTCCAACCTGGTCCCAATTTACCCGTGCTTTTGTGTCTAACTAAGGGGGGAGATGGTTTTTGGAAATAGTCCAGTATTAAGTGAGAGAACTGCAGCTGGCAGGAACAAAACAGGCTGCAGTGTAACCACATGAAGCATGTTTGCACTGTCAATTTACGTCCACTAAAAGTGCTTCTTTTTGCCACTGACAGACTCAGACTGTTGAGTGTTTGACAACACTATGGAAATGAATGACCCTACAGAGACAGACCTATTTGTTAAAGAGTAAGATCCTTTTTGTTTCGCCAGAAACGACCCAGAAATCACCATTGCCAAACCCACCAGACTCCATTAAAATTATTAATAATTTCTAGGGCTGCCCTCTAGTAGGCGACCAAACGTTAGTCGACCAGAAAGGTCATTTGTCGGCAAGAGAAACAAACAAAATCAAAAACCCATGAAACTCTATTAGGAGCTGTGCCTTGTCAAAAAGAAGGCCATGCATGCTCAGCAGTCAGACAGGAGTCACGTTACAAACCAATCACAGCCGACAGATATCTTTCCCTTCTTCTGTAAATATTCAGTCAGATAAACATGGAAAAGTTTATCATGTTAGTGCAGGGCTACCCAGAGCTTTACATCTGTCCCACAGACAATAGGCCTACACACTTATAAACAGCGCCTAGCAACCTCAGATGCAACCTGCCGCCATGCCCTTGAAAGCTGGCAAGCCAATCGCCTGACCTCAAGGTGATATGTAAACTCATCTTCATTGGTCGACTGCAAACATGACGTATCATCTGAAACATGTAAGCAGCTACATGCCCATTAGCCACTTAGCACAATCATTACTGCTTTGCCGACAGCGCCATTAACAGGCGGCTCGCTCAGTGTGTGACGTGCACTTGTAGATAAAATATAGGCCTATATTAATGAAGGTTCATTAGCACGGTTTTGTATTTCTCTGTAATGTAGCACAGTGTTAACAATGTTACTGATACTATTCTTTCTCACACCTTCAACTCAAACCATTGTGTTGCCCCGCCCAAAATATATCATTTAATAATTACATTAATATCGTAAACATGCAGGTGACTAGTCAACTGATGGCCCTAAATAACGACTATTGGTCGACTAGGAAAATTCTTAGTCGGGGACAACCCTAGTAATTTCAGCATGTTTTTTTCAACCAAACCAGAGCTGGTGATAGTTGGAACACTGGAAAGATGAACCAAGAAGGTTTTTGTGAGTTTTATTTTCTTTTTGTTGACTTAGAATGAAGTTTCGTGATCAATGTTAAAATAGTTTGTCAGGCCTTAGAATAACAATCTGATCCTGTCAGTGGCAAAAATCAGCACTTTTAGGTGATTAATTGAACATGCCCCAAATGATTACATTGCAGCCTGTTTCGCCGCTGCAGTCTTGCTTAATACTGGATTAATTTCAAAAACTGTTGTTCCCATTAGTCACTCAGACACCAAACATTGGAAAGTTGGGTTCAGGTTAAAAAATACAGAGTTTACCCTTCAAACAACTTTACCAAAGCAGAAGTGTTGCAATCGTTTGAAAGATAAAAAGTCAATTTACTCTTTTGTCAATAGTAATTATGTTTTGTGAAATCCTCTTTTCACATTAGTTCCAAATAACAAACAAAGATGGTCTGTTTCATTTCCCTCTGAAGAGAAGCTCAAAGATTTTCTTGTTTCCGTCGTGACATTTTTTTCCTGCAAGCTGATTAGAAAACTTAACCTCGAGCTCACTGCAGAAATTACGCCTGGCAAACTAAAGTTCACATATAAATTATACAAAAATGCTGTTTTCTCCATTGTCCCATATCTTGATCGACGTGGAACACAGAAAACAACAATCAATCATCTATTATTAATGAGTATCCCCAGTGTATAAGATTGTTTGTCTGTGTTTTCCTTTCTTCCTCTCACATCGCTCTCCAGACAACAGAACATTCACACTGGTTATTTCTGGAGCTCAGAAGAAGAGATCTGATAGCTTTGTTATCCTTTCAGAGTTTGACTTGGCGTGTCTGCAGACATTGGCTCTGACAAACCCAGGCGCCCCTTTAATGTCTGATTGTGTGTGTGTGTGTGTGTGTGTGTGTGTGTGTGTGTGAGCTTGAATTGTGTGTTTTATGTGAACAGGGGTTTGCATTTCTCATTTAACTCGTCTTTTAGTTCTTCGAAGCCTGTCTTTGGTCTTGTGCGTTCTCGGTGCAGTCACTTTGCTCCAGCTGTTTCTCATCTCAGGCACAGACATGGATTCGGTTTAAGCGGATAACAAAATGAGAACAGGGCACTTAGTTGATGCAAACACACACAGTTTAAGGCAGGAAGACACATTAGTTACACTCATTCAGTTAGTTTGCTGCAGGTCAGCTGTGTACAAAGAGGAAATCAGCATGCAGTCATCATGACACACACACACACATAGCACTGTAGATTTGAATGATCTTCTCTTTAAGATCAACTAGCCAAGTTTCCTATCTCTCCCAAAGCGGAGAGACGTAGCAGAGCTTAAAGGAAAGGGGGGAGCACAGGGTGAAAGAGCGAAGGGATTAATAAATAATTGGATGGCGGTACAGTCGGCGGTGCAGCATCAAAAGCTCCTTTCAGATTGCATGGAGTTATTTACATTCTGTAACCGTAATGGTGAGTGTGCCTGGTTTCTCACCATTTTCTCTTGAGAAACAAGCATATTGGAGTCGGCATAAGCAGCTGCAATAATAAACAAACCGCAGCTCGGTGAATGTGTTTTTTTTTTTTCTTTCTTCCTTTCGAGTTGTTCTCGCTTCGGGGCTGCTGAGGTTGCTCTCTCATCCCGTGTTTAACCCATCTTCAAGTGTACTCACAGAGCTTTGTACCTTTTTCAGGGACATCCCTGTGGACTTCAAGTACATCGCTGAGCCCAGCATGCACTCCATGCCAGCTGTGACACTCTCTCCCAACGGTGAGTACTCAAATCATGGCAGAACACTCGCAGAGGCACAGTCAGGGACACGATGCAGAGGACTCTGGGGAGCATGAGCCCATATTGCCAGATTGAAGTTGAGTCGTACCTTCCAGCGTTGGTCACGGCTCAAAAGCATGAAAACAAGGCAGGCTCAGTGTCATCCGAGTAAATGTATGTGTGGAGACGTCCAGATCCTGTCATCTGGATTGGAATCAGGCCCAATCCTGGTATTTCTGATGGATAGATATCAGCTGTGTAAAGCCTGATCCATCTCCAATCCTTTGTTTGCTCTGGGTACGCCAGCTGTCACCAACGGCCCATTGAGCTCCGTTAAAACATTGTAACGTCTCTATTGCGCAGTATTGTGAGGGAGTCAACTGTAAAGCGCAAAGCAGCCAGCAGTTGCAATTAATGACATGTCAGCAAGGGATGAGAGAGAAGCTGTACTGGGTAAAAAAGAGCAGCTGGTGTGCCTTTCTCTTTGTGATAGTTCTCTGCTGATGTTAGAGTTCGAACCTGAGATGAAGAACTGCTCTCCTCCATATAACATACATATATAATCTGTAAAATATTACAGGACAACGTCAAAGGAAAGCTGGGTTGAGCATAGTTGAGTACCAAACTCAAGGGTACCAACCAAATTACATTCGTGCTACCAAATACCAGTTACCTTAAATCTGTCTCTGCCAATTTTTGGCATCTGTGAGCGCATCTGGGTGAGAGTGCCGGGTTTAGACAAGGAGTTGAAAGCGCCCCAAAGCCTGGACAGCAACCATGGAGCTCTGGGGTTGGCCACGGAGCTCTAAAACCACTCCATCAACCTCTTCGTCAACCGCTTCTTTGGCCATTCTTTTGGCTTCCCAGCAAGCCAAACCTAATGCTGAAGTGCCGATGTGCCGTAATAGATTCATCGTCTTGTCTATTTTCTTTTCTATGTGATTTTATTAATACACGTGTATGTCTGCCAAACAAGCAGATACACACATGAACAAGCATACACAACCAGGCAGACAATCAGAAACAGAAGATTAGCTCTGTGTGATTAGAAGAGAGCAGAGAAGCAGAATTGCATTTTAGTCTATTACGCCGCCCCTGCAGCTTGTTTAAAAATTACATTTTTGCTATTACACAAGGAGTCAAGTATTAAAAAAAGAGGACCGTTGGGTACCAATATTTGCTCAGACATGAACCGTACCAAACCCTAGCAGCGCTGATTCACTTCCTCGCAGACTTACACCAGTAGATTGATCCCCCTCTCATATCTGAGAGTGATATAGATCTTCTCTAACTCTCAGCAAGAAAGTGAAAAAGCAGATTTTCCAAAATGTCAAACTGTTCTTTTTAATTGCACTAACAATTTATGTATTTCAGGCCTGCTGTAGGCGCTGTGTAGCTGTACTGCTGTATTTTACAAATGTCGATATTAGCTGATGCTTAATGTGAAAGTCCGCTGCTCAGGATTTGGGCAAAGATGTGTTATCCGGACTTCCCTGTTCATGAGTAATTTACAGACATGTGACTCAAAGCGCCGCTCTGAAAAACGGGTGCTCAGGAACAGTTACGCGCCGCGCCTGCTGCTCGTCTACATTGAAAACAATAGCCCTTTTTAAATAGGAATTATGCAAATTTGCAGGAAAGCCCAATCAGTCTTCCTTCAACACTGGCAGTATAAAAACAAAATGCCGCTTACCTACTTTTGTTTATACAGAATGTGCCTTTTTCGGGGCAATGGGGGCATCAGCAAGTAACAAAACGTGTAGCTCAGCGTGTGACGTAAACAGTGATGTACTCCAAGGGAAGCCGCGGCTGGTCGGTCCTTCTGCGATTCTCTCATAAGTTGGCCCCTCCTTCACCGTTCCCGTCATTTGACGATTAATGGCCTCTTCGTTGCCAAAGGGCAAGGAGAGCAATTCCTTGTCTTCTCAGTTGCTCATCTTTACAGTGTCTTTCAGGTTTGCATTTTACCAAAAATGTTCCATCAAATATGTTTACCTCTACGAGGCGGAAAATTGGGCACCTCGGATCAACTCGCCGATCCAGCTCTGTGTGTCTAAACACTCACAGCTTGCCTGCAAAACGGCCCAACATTCACCGAAAATCTGGCAGTGTTAAAAGGGCTAATGAGTTAGAGGGTGCAAAAAACACAGCATGAAGGAGGAAGGACATGATCGTGGTCGCCGTCCCTTGTAAATGTCTGACAACTTCAGCCTTGGCCCTTCCTGACAGAAGTTCCTAAATCTCGTCATCTCTCCAGTAAGGCACGTTCATTGCTGTCGTTGTGTAAATGACTCTTCTTCTTCACCCTTGGATGTTTGTTTTCTTTCGGTTTTCTATGAGCCGCATGATAGAAATGTCATCCACACACCCACGTGCTAGTAGTGAATTCTCCAGACAGTGACCTGCTCTATTCACACACTGGCTCAGTCGGACATTACACTTACTTTGTACCAGGAAGCTGGCAGGGTCTGTTTACTATCCGGTCTAATTTGCGCTGTCATATACGGCTCCTCGGTAATTCCTAGATGATTTCCAGTTTGCAGTGCGTGGGTTTAAAGAGCAGAATAAACCTGCTAATAGCCAACTGAATTGATGAATGTTCACAGATGTGAGTGGAAGACGTAAAGACACCAGTTGGTGACACAGTAGCCAAGTGTTGTGTAGCAGCACACACCTAAAATAATACCCAAATGAATTCCCCTTCAAATGCAAGGCTTCCTTTTGAATCAGGAATTCCCTGTTGCACTCCATCAGCTTCAGCTAGCATCAAACTGGGCTCCTCTGTCCTCATCTGTTCCTTCCCTCTCTACCTACTTTGATTTCTCCCTTTCATCCTCTCCCTTACACACTCCCTCGTCTCTTCCTCGCTTTGGGCAGCATTCTTATTTGTGCCAACATGGTTTGTTTCTCTTGAGCGTGTGAATAATGAATGTGCTCTCAGTGGGAGACCATTCAGTTTTCTCTCACGCCTAAATGGCACCCAGCCCCCCTTGGCACAGCATCCTCAGCCTCTCTCCTGTTTTCTCCTCTTCCCCCTGTCTCTTGCCATCTTAACGAAAGAGACACAGCCAGAGCACGCTGCAGAAATTGGCCAAGTTGTTTCCATTCTCCTGCATCTATCGCATTTGACATTTGTGAACAATAGTGTCTTTCTCATTTATGTTTTGTGGGAGAGGATGTAAGGGGAGGACACACACACCAACACTAGGTCTCCTTCTCATACCACATTAATAATTTCCATCATGTTTCCCTTTCAAGAAGTGCAGTGAGTCGTGTAATGCTTTGACACTGAAGCACTGCCTCTTATCACTGTGTAGTGACTTTGAGGCTGTAGCGTTGTCAGGAGCTGAAACGCTCTGTAAAGTAGATCTCAGTTGAGCAGTCACTGATGAAAAGCCTCTTATTATTTTTCCCCTAAATTACCTCAATCTTTTCATTTTAATAATGGCAGAATGATGAGTTCATGAGAGTTGTCCACTCAAACTCCAATTTCCACATTTCTGCTTTTTGTTTGATTTCTTCCCACCAATTACCAGGTACCTGTTATTAAAAATATTTGACTCTGCTTGATGTGGCACTAGATCAGAGTTGTTACACTGCCAGGTTTAGTGCGTACTAACAGCAGCAGCAGGCGGTATCATGATTCCACATCCTAGACACTAGTGGCTGCTTGTTAAACATTTGGCTGAACACAATCATGGTAATGAGACAATCTAGCAAGCTAATATGCACTTTTAAACTTGTTGTGACAACCGTTAAAGCTTAGATATGTTTTCATGGTTAAATTATGCTGTTGTACTTTATGTGTGCCTTGAACCTTTGTACTCTACCTCCAATACTTTTGATACTATAAAACTTTATTAGAAAACTTTTTTCAGCAATTTTTTTAACAGAGATGTTCCAATAGTACTTTTTCCTTCCCGAATAGTGATACCTGAACTTGGGTATCGGGCGACTGAGTACCAATCCGATACCATTGGATTAAAAGAACAAAAATTAACAGCTGTATACCACTAAAGCAGGATTTATACTTGTGCGTCAGCCTACACACGGCCTACGCTTTTGCAAGCATTTGTACTTTAAAACACTAGTCAGCGGCAGGGTTTCTATAAAGTGCTGTAAAGTTTAGTTGATTCAAAACACACATTTAACACACATTAAACATGGCTTAATAGAGACAGTTTCAAACACAAGTACACAAATCAGCTTCACTATAACTCGCAGCATTCACAGACAAACACTTGTCTTTATCTGGACACATTTTACCCACAAATACAACATGCTAATGTTGTTAGCACAAACCTATGGCATTTTACATTGTATTAATTAGCCTAGCAGCTAGAGGAGTGTTCCTCTATCATGAAGCCAGGATAAATCACACACAAGACTAAAAACATTGTTTTGTGGAGGCTTTATTGTCTTCACAATTTATTGTTTCTTATCTGTGAAATTAAAGTAAATAAAAGCTTCGTTTCCACTGAGGGAAATGGTTTCAGCTTACAAAAATAGACAGGAGGTCTGTGTCACTGTGAGGTGTAGTTACATTTCTGCTTGTCAAGCCATGGCGCACGATACAGTGTAGGATCTACGTCGATGCAGACCCTAAGCCATAGGTATGGCGTTGATTCGACACAGAAGTACAACTGGTGTTGAAATTGGCAATACCAGTGCTGCTAGGGTTGTAGTCAACCAAAGAAAGTCTTGGTTGAGTGAAATTCCAACTACTTTTCAACCAATCAATTAGTTGATGGGGAACAAACAATCTGCATGTTAGCAGCCAGAGTGCACCTAGTGTTCTCTACCTTGGTAGTGTTGTCTGCCCACCAAAACACCAGCAGCATGACGAGGCGCTGAGCGCATAATCTGCACTAAGCACTTTTTTTCCCCACTGGCCACCAAGATTTGAAAAATGTTAAGCTTTTGGTAAAACTCTGCACTCTGCACTGTCACTCCAGCCGTCCAAACACAGTGGAGGTCCTGAACAAATACCACAAAGACCAATCGTCACATCATGCACAAGTGCTGAATAACAGAGAAATTAATACTGCTGGTCACAAAGACTGGCAGGTCTGTCCTCGCCCCAGAGCAAGTACTGTGCTTTGTGTTTTTACCTCTATGGATATTCCGTATCATAGCAAACAGACGCAACCAAAGCATCTCAGCTGAAAAAACATTGTGCCTTCAAAGTGCTCTGGTGCTCAGAAGAAGACCCTGTTTTTTCAGCTGGGAAAATACGCTTAGCTGGACGCACAGCCTTTTATGAAAGTAACTCCAGAGATGTTCCGACCAGGGGTCGCGTTAACCGGATATTCTCGGTCATTGACCGTTTTTTTTACAACAATGACCGGAAAATCTGAAGGCCGTCGGTGATTTTGACCGGTTGCAATTACCACCCCTGCCCACTTGGCGGCAGAGTGCTCAGTCAGTGGTTTAAGTGCCTGCCGTTTTCACGCTGCAGAGAAAAGGTCATTCATCTGTCGCTCTGATGTAGTGTTGTTGACATAACGCCCTGGACACACCGGACGTGGAACCGAAGCACGGCGCCCAGCAGTGGAGGCAGTTTCCAGTCAGTGCCCATGTTAACCTATCTGACTGTCCACACAGGCCGCTGAGCAGTGCCCGCAGAGGCAGCGCTTCAGTTCGGCGTCTGGTCTGTTTTTCACGGGAGCCACGAACGCTTCTGTAAAGCTGTATCGAGCGGATCGTACCAAACAGGAAGTCGGACACAGAAAAGACGAGAGAATCCGGCCAATTTTCAAAATAAAATAACAGCACGCACTGAGGAACGTGAGGAGAAAATACCGTGTTTATAATTTAAAATAACACAACAGTGCATAATCGAACACATTTTTCAATACCATAATCATCATCGTCTTTGAATATCTTTATTATCATTTAAAAACGAAAATTAAAATGACCGGTAAAAATAGATTATGACCGGATTTGTATGACACTGTCGGTCAAAATGACCGGTGACAAAAAAGTCTAGCACAACGTCTGGTTCCGACCAATGAGAATTTGGTCGGAACCAGACGGCTTATGTCTCCCCCCCCCCCCCCCCCCCCCCCCCCCCCCCCCCCCCTC